>NC_090728.1:158415423-158425423 GCF_036898095.1 Palaemon carinicauda | reverse complement strand
ACAACAACTACAGATTAAGCCATTTCTAGTCTACTGCAAGCGAAAGGCCTCAGACATGTCCTTATTCATGTATGGGGTTTGGCCAGTTTTCATCACTACGATGACCAACAGTAGATCAGTGATGGTGGGAGACTTTGTTTGATCACTGATAGCAAACCAAGCTAGTACGGGTGGTATTGATTAGTAAAACTTTGACGATCATAGCGATACACAAACCATTTCACCACGTTAAAGTATCCCGACTCAAAAGGGGATACATACACATACATACATACATATACACACAAACACACACACACACACACATATATATATATATATATATATATATATATATATATATATATATATATACATATATATACATATATGTGTACGTATACAAATATATATATATATATATATATATATATATATATATATATATATATATATATATATATATATATATATATATCTGAACCTAAAAATAAAACGGTAGAATAAAAATATACACGTTTTCCTTTCAACAAAGTCCTTTCGTTATTTTGCCATCAGATGTTAATAAAATAGATATTGTAATAGTTTTTTAAAATAAGTGGTAGTCAGAAGTGCATGAAAAAATTACACGCAGATTTACCTTAATATGTCATATTTTTACTACAATGGCCTATTTTCTGAGAATAGTGAAGAGAATTTAAAAAACTAACAATACAAGCGTCAGCGTTTATAAAAGAATGTATTATTATTATTATTATTATTATTATTATTATTATTATTATTATTATTATTATTATTATTATCAGTTAAGTTACAACCCTAGTTGGAAAAGCAGGAATATAGCGTAGCGAGGGAAAAATTAAGGAAATGTATAAACTATACATGACAAGTAATACATAAGAAAAAAAAATCATAAAATATCTTACGATCAATAATAACGTTAAAATATATCTGTCATATCTAAAATATTAAGGGACTGTTATGTGAACTTCTTCAACATAAAAATATTGGTTGCAAGTTTGAACTTCTGGAGTTCCGGCAATTCAACTACCCGATCAGAAAGCTTATTCCAAAATCAGTGCATTCTTAAAATAAAAAATTTACAATACAGTAGTGTTGAGCTTTATGGTGGAGAAGGCAAGACTGTTAGGATTAACTGTTACTGTACATGTGAGCAAGAGTTGACAACTAGGGTTAATGGAAACAAGGATATATATCAATGAATGTTAATATAGATTGTCTGAAGGTAGGTCTATAAACCAAAAATATCAGGGTAATACGAGATGGGTATCAGAGAACATTGGCTAACCTTATCCCTGTAAAAGAAAGTGTTGGGAAGGAGAAGAGACAGAAGAAATCAAGATAGATATTGTGACAGAATTCATAGAGAGGAAAGTATTAATGTGTATTAATGTATTACTTCAGAAAGTAAGAAAAACGCAGCTGAACGGCATTGTGTTACAGGTGATTTTGATGTACTGATTATACATACATACATACATACATACATACATATATATATATATATATATATATATATATATATATACATATATATATATATATATATATATATATATATATATATATATATATATATATATATATATATATATATATATACTATTTACAAAAGCAATATCAGCGTAAATTTTGCCAGACATAGTTTTATATATTTGCTAAAGTCTACGGTTAACTCACGTTTGATTTGATTTACTAAGCACTTTGTTAGTCAAATTTCCTCCTGCTCTCAGTCGGTAGGGAAACCTCTTGAAAATGTCCTTACTTTTATTGGCAACTACTACGCGTTTTTGTTATCAGTAAAAGATATCTAATTATAGAACTATAACAATATTTTCACTCTCATAATTCACCGACAAAAATAAATCTTAAACAAGCGACTCGAACCCGTTGAATTAAAAGAAATGTTCCGAATAAAATGAATCGGCGAAGTTCAAATCAAAATGAATGTCACAGAGCTTGATGGCGTACATATTTCCCAACACTTTACAAACAGAAAGCATTTGACATCCATATTAGAAAACTTCCACGCAATTACAAAAAGAGGGGAAAATAAATCAAACCCAGCCTTCATCCCGCTCCATTAAACAAGGTTCCGAAAAAAACTCCGTTTGTGCAGCTGACTTTAAAAAAAAAAAAAAAAAAAAAAAAAAAACTACTTACGCTTTGAAAAACAGATGGTAAAACGATATTTTTCCATTGCAGTGACCATCAGTTGCTCATATTTTTGTTTTTCAATTTCTTGTTTGTTCTTCATTGCCATTAAAATTCCAATATTTTTCTTTGCAAAACGACATCATTTTGGGGGGATAAATTACAAATAAAACGTTTATAAATTTGATAATTGCTTTCTCTGAATACGACCACCGCTTAAGGAAAATTTGGATATTGTTTTTCCTTTGATACACAATAATTAGGTTTCGAATATTAATGGGACCGAAGAAAAGGAAAACTGCAAATCCTAAAACTACTGAAGCAATAATTGCGTTTACCTGCTATTTGCTGTTCGCACCTATTAGTCCAGTTTATTCTGACACTAGCATTAGTAAAGAGCACAGGTGCTTTTATACATGTAAGAATGAAAACACACATATTCAGATTTTGTAGGTAATACTTATAAGCAGAGTTCTGATTGAAGGTACAGAATATACTGCTGCATTGTTGTCGATTTCTCACGGGGTGGTCAATGAAGAAGAATTATGGAAAATGCCATAAATCTATAGTTTCTAAAAATTCTTCCATATTCTTTAGAAACATGATTGCATTACCTCTTAAATTTGAGTAATTATCTCTCTCTCTCTCTCTCTCTCTCTCTCTCTCTCTCTCTCTCTCTCTCTCTCTCTCTCTCTCTCTCTCTCTAGTATACTTATATAAAACTATATCTTCTTTAAACAGTGGTTGCTTGTTTATTTTTTTTTCTTTATGTTAACAGAAGTGATTTCACGTTCCAAAAAAATATCGGCATCTCGCTAATCAATTCCACGAAAAATCAACAAAGGGAAGTCTACATGTCGTAAAAGTTTACTATCAGATTCAACTAATATAGAAACCAACACCATTTTGCTCTATAAAAGCTTACTAAAAATGACATTATTTCATCTTATTTATCATGTTGTAAGAAAAAGAAAGCACAGAGGTTTCTTTCCCCATTAAAATGTAGTTTGTCTTCTGCTTCTTTCAAACTCTCGGAAAGTAATTTAAACTCGAAACAAGTTGCTCAAAGGATGGAATTATAAAGTTTTAATTCTCAGTTACAAAAGAACCCTATTTTTTCTTTCTGATGGCACAGTCAACGTCATACCCATGACTAAATCATCTGGTATATCGACTGAATTCTATTTTCGTAAAAATGCAGTTTTTTCTTCCCTTTTTTTTTAAATGGAAACACTGACACTCAACACTATAAAATGATGTCTTTTTTATCAATCATTTAAAAAAAGTAATTAAAACTATCTTGAGCATTTTTCCCAAAGTAATATTATTATATCACCTGCTGTACTTAATAAAACTCATTGATTTATAATTAAAGATATACATCCTCTGAATATCTGCTTCCATAAAATTCCTATGAATTATAAATATCCTAAACCTGCATTAATAAGTTTGAAACTTATGACTATTAGGTTTAATGTTCAACATATGTGGAGGAAGATTATTTGGCCTTCCCATTATGCAGAGGATTTTGCGTTAAATACGACTTTAAAAGAGATTAAAAATTTCTTACACGTCTTTTAGATAGTTTGTGATGAAGATCATTAATCTACATTTATGAACTAACCTCGATAGAGAGTTTTCAAAGCTTAGTTAAGACTTTTTTTCACCACGTCATTTCAATTTCTTCTTTTGACTATTGATATTAACAGTCATTCCTTTATTGTTGTTGCTGTTTCTTTTCGTGTTTAATGTTATTGTACTCTGTTCCATTTCTGTTATTGCTTTATATGTCATATCTTTTATAGAAAATAGAAAAGGGAATATAATTTTTTTCTAATTTTCCTCATCAACTCAGATCAATATTTTCCCGTCTAATTAGATTTATCAGAATATCTTCCCTGCAGTAATGTATATTTTCCTTTTCGATTGTAAATAATCATCTAGTTTCATATTGACGTAACATTTACACGCCTTCTGCATTTATAAAACTATTTTCTATACCTCTTATTGTCAATTTGTTAATTCTCAACGAGATATTGTTATCTCATTAAATAGGCAAGAAATTGTTTCAACAAGTTTCTTATGTCAATCGATTGCTCAGCATTGCTTAGTTTCTAATTATTCTTCTTTGATTCGTCATTTTCAGTTCTTCTGGGGTTGAGAAGTTTAGAAAAGACCTGCAACTAACTCCGACTGGCTAAAAACTGATGTACTGACAGGTAAAACTATTGTTTTTTATTGCAAACATGCCATGAACGGATTGAAAATCTCTGCAAAAAATTATTCTGTCAAATATGCACACCATTCAAGACTTTTTACGATTCTCCATATTTCTGATGACTTAAGACAAACTTCAGTTTCATCATCTCTTGCAACTTTACAAAAAAAAAGAAAAAAAAAAAGAAATTCTTATTGGGAATTACTGGCATTCACAGCTAGTAGATGCCAGACAGATATATTATTAGTAAAATACCCCGCAGAGCCTGAAAGGATTCTTTGCAGAAAGGCCATTCAATATGAATAATGAAGTCCCACTATTTAAGGATGATAGTGAACCAATGCGGAGGTTACATGTTAGCGTTGGGTAGAATAAGAAAAATTTAAAGTGATTCTCAATGTGAATAAACTCTTTTATTGCAAACGGATAATCTGCCTCTTCTACAGGAGGTTAAACTTTAACACTTCTTTGTCGTGGGTTACTTGTTACGAATTTCAAAAGTTAGGTTTAGAAAGGATTACTATTCCTGAGATCTTTCTGTGGTAGAAATTTCGTTAAAATCCGCCAATTTGTTTTGAGGTTATCTTTAAAATGGTGAAAAATATACTTCCGGATCTGGATCATCACCAAAATTCAATGGGGTCGTCCATTATTATTATTATTATTATTATTATTATTATTATTATTATTATTATTATTATTATTATTATTATTATTATTATTAGCCAAGCTACAACTCTAGTTGGAAAAGCAAGATGCTATAAGCCGACGGGCTCCAATAGAGAAAAATAGCCCAGTGAGGAAAGGAAATAAGGTAATAAATAAATGATGAGGATAAATTAACAATATATCATTCTAAAAACAGTAACAGCGTCAAAACAGATATGTCCTATATAAACTATTAACAACGTCAAAAACAAATATGTCATATATAAACTATAAAAAGACTCATGTTAGCCTGGTCAACATAAAAACATTTGCTCCAACTTTAAACTTCTGAAGATCTACTGATTCAACTACTAGATTGGGAAGATCATTCCACAACTTGGTAACAGCTGGAATAAAACTTCTAGAATACTGTGTAGTATTATGCCTCATGATGGACAAGGCCTGGCTATTAGAATTAACTGCCTGCAGAGTATTACGAACAGGATAGAATTGTCCAGGGAGATCTGAATGTAAAGGGTGGTCAGAGTTATGAAAAATCTTATGCAACATGTATAATGAACTAATTGATCGACGGTGCCAAAGATTAATATCTAGATCAGGAATAAGAAATTTAATACACCGTAAGTTTCTGTCCAACAAATTATGAGAATCAGCAGCTGAACACCAGACAGGAGAACAATACTCAAAACAAGGTAGAATGAAAGAATTAAAACACTTCTTCAGAATAGATTGATCACCGAAAATCTTGTAAGACTTTCTCAATAAGCCAATTTTTTGTGCAATTGAAGAAGACACAGACCTAATGTGTTTCTCAAAAGTAAATTTGCTGTCGAGAATCACACGTAAAATTCTAAAATAGTCATACAAATTTAAAGAAATATCATTACTGAGATTCAGATGTTGAGGAGCCACCGTCCTTGACCTACTTGCAATCATACTTTGAGTTTTGTTAGGATTCAACTCCATACCCCATAATTTGCACCATGCCCTAATTTCAGCTAAATCTCTATTAAGGGATTCACCAACCCCAGATCTACATTCAGGGGATGGAATTGATGCAAAGAGAGTAGCATCATCTGCATATGCAACAAGCTTGTTTTCTAGGCTAAACCACATGTCATGTGTATATAGTATGAAAAGTAATGGGCCAAGAACACTACCCTGTGGAACACCGGATATCACATACCTATACTCACTATGGTGCCCATCAACAACAACTCTTTGAGATCGATTACTAAAAAAATCAATAATAATGCTAAGAAACGACTCACCGTCTCCCAACTGTTTCAGTTTGAAAACAAGGGCCTCATGATTAGCACGGTCAAAGGCAGCACTAAAATCAAGGCCAATCATACAAACTTCCTGACCACAATCAATGGATTTCTGTACAGCATTGGAGATTGTAAGAAGGGCATCACATGCTCCAAGGCCTTTACGAAAATCAAATTGTAAACTAGGGAGTAGATGATTACCTTCAGCAAACCTATTAAGACGTTTTGCCAGAAGACGTTCAAAAACTTTAGATAATATGGGAGTTATGGAAATAGGGCGGTAATCAGTGGGACTTGAGCTACACAAATACATTTACATAGAGGAGTAACATTACCAATTCTCCAACAAATCCTAAAAGCTCCTCTTCTTGCTAACTTGCGAAAAATAACATTTAACCTTGGAGCTAAGATACATGTCCAAAAATCCATCGAGTAGTTTTGACGTAATACTGTCCACAAACAGACATACAAACAAATAAATAAATGAATAAACCAAACTCGATTTTATAACCTGCTTGGTGGAGGTGAAAATGCACTTTCAACTATAACTGATAAAAACATTTGAACATCTAAGGGGGAAGAAAATATACTTTCCAAATCATTTATATTGAAATAATATCCCAGATACGTGGCTTGCTTAAAGAGATGATTAATTTGACAATTTTCTATACTCTTTTTGACATCTTACCTTACCTGCAATCACAACACCAACTAAGTGGAAACTACAACCAACATCACCCCGTCTCTCTCTCTCTCTCTCTCTCTCTCTCTCTCTCTCTCTCTCTCTCTCTCTCTCTCTCTCTCTCTCTCTCTGTAAATATCTGCCTTCAGTCTATATGTCTACGGCAGACAGACCTAATCGGGCCCCTTATTGATGCGTAGAGCTTGTGGTTTATCTCACGTAATTCATTACGATCCGACGCCAATTGCAATACTGACGAGCCATCTTGGATGCATCATTGAATATCTTAGTTTTAGAGGAATGGTGTATATACATACATACATACATACATACATACATATATATATATATATATATATATATATATATATATATATATATATATATATATATATATATATATATATATATATATATGTGTGTGTGTGTGTGTGTGTGTGTATGTGTATAAATATGTATGTTTGTTTGTGTCTTGGCGCGTAAGTGTTAGTGCATAGGTGAAGAATTCTTCTAAGAACAAACAACTTAGTCTAATATTCGTTCGTGCATTTGTGATTAAAGGTAATTACATTATCAACGACCTTTTCATATTTCGTATTAATTAACAATAAGCAACAAAGAAAAAAAATAGCTAATGGTCTTTCATTTTTGTTCTAACAATTGTTAAATGCTTACTAATTTTCATCATCTAAAAAGTTATAAAAAAAAAATACGCAGATTGATAATTATGGTAAATTTTCATTATAATCTCACTAGTGCTGAGCTTATGTCACTTAGAACTAGTCAAATAATCCAAAAGACCATTAATTATTCTTAAACCTTTGTGTAAATTCCAAAAGTATTTTCATATTTCTATTCTAGCAAGCATCATCGCTCAAAATTATTGTATCTTTAAGTCTTTTATATTTTTTAGTAGTATATGCTCCAAAGTTACTTTGAAAAACAAATGTAACTTTCCATTGTTATGACATCACTATTCAGTGCCATATTCACTTTACCAACAATCATTAAAGTGGCGCCAGTCATTCCTTTAACCATATACAAACTAAGCAGATTAACATCGTTGGACCCATACACATACATACCAGGCGTAAAACGCCCAACGCCATATATTTTATATATCTCGCTGGGTAATTACACGTGCATTTATTAATATATTTCACGCTCACTGCTTAAATATTCGTCCCGTGGCGCTGTCAGTAATTGTTTCATGAAATGATAAATGTGTTCTACCAGCTCCCCTTCGTTATTTCCCTCCCCAACATTTCCCAAAAGCAGGAATTAAATGTGATGGACAGACTTTATAGGTCTTCATGCAAATGAATACAGCTTTGTAAAATGCAATATTACTTAGCGTGCAGTGTTGCATAGAGCGATGAAACAGACATTTGGATTAAAATAGAGATATGCATAGCTAGATATATCAATATTCTTTTTCATAGATACAATGTAATTATATACATTTATACAAATATATGCTACACATGTATATTTACGCGTGTGTATAAGTATATATAATATATATATACACAGAAATACACGCACATATATATATATATATATATATATATATATATATATATATATATATATATATATATATATATATATATATATATACATACACACTCAAACACACACACACATATATATATATATATATATATATATATATATATATATATATATATATATATATATATATATATATACTGTATATACACACACACACACTTCTGTTTAGGTGAACTGTGGCTTTATCTTAATTTTGTTTATTAAATGTGCAAGTCTCATAAGGAAAATGTGTAGAGGAATGCTATCACGTTCCCTCACACGTGTAACCTGGAACCTCATATCCAATTTATTTCATCGTTGGCAAGGCCATCGTGTTTCTATTGAACATGAGGCCCTATATTGCTGGTTTCTCTGAACGGAGGTCCTGTTCCATTTATTATTGAAGACACTATCCTGTAGGACTTAGTTAAGGGCATTTTGGCTCACGAACAAAAGCATCCATGATTCTCTTTTTTCTTTTTTATTTTTTAAGAAATTCATTCAGCTTAAAAAAAGAACTGTTATGTATGAGTTATTTCCATGAACTGAGGTGCTTACGTCAACTCACCTTAGTTGTATATCTGCCTATTTTCTTTTCATTTTCATTTTTCATAACCAGTTTTAATATATCGCTAATAGAAAATGTCAGTTTACCTATATTTAACAGCAATTGAGTTTTAATCAATCTTGAATGCATGAACACCATACATACTTATCTCTAGGTAAAAATTCCTTATTTTTGGGTAAGATTTTTTATCATTATTAATGTAATTAATAATTAAACGAGAGAATACATTTTAACTCGTATCTGAGGTGCCTTTGGTTAAAAGCACACAATAATATCAAGCACACCAGGTGAAAAAAAATAAACTTATTTTCAAGGTCAGAAGTTAGCATTAAGTAAGTGCCTCCCAGCTGTTGGATAACATTATGAATCATATTTTCATGCAATACATATTAATGTAACATACCTGGTAATTAGATGATAAAAAGAATATCAGCTTTATAGTTCTATGCAAAAGACACTGGACTATACTCCAAGCAAAAAACTTCTTTCCTTGTAAACGGTAGTTACTGATATTTTTCATTATTATTATTATTATTATTATTAGTAGTAGTAGTAGTAGTAGTAGTAGTAGTAGTAGTAGTAGTAGTAGTTAGTCTATTATCGTCATTATCCTTATTATTATTTCTAGCTAAGCTACAACCCTAGTAGGAAAAGTAGAATTCTATAAGCCCAAGGGCTCCAAGGGGAAAATAGGCCAGTGAGGAAAGGAAATAAATAAACTACAATAGAAGTAATAAACAATTAATATAAAATATTTTAAGAAGAGTAACAACACTAAAATAAGTCTTTGTTATGTAAACAATAAAAACTTAAAAAAAAAAAAAAACAAGAGGCACAGAAAGCAGATAGGAAAGTGTACCCGAGTGTACCCTCAAGCATGATAA
>NC_090728.1:158402923-158410423 GCF_036898095.1 Palaemon carinicauda | reverse complement strand
ATGTTTCATTTTCTTTGAAAGGAAACCTTCATTATTGGCATTTTGATGTTTGTACTTGCAAGTCACTGGAATATTTTGGGATTGATTATCTTAAGGTCTTATGCTCTTTTCTGTTCCATAAAGTGGGATGCCTGGCTTTGCTATGAATTTACTCGTTTGAACAGTGAATACGTTTTTGTATTTACCAGTGAAAAAAAAAAATAAAATAAAAAATATACTAAGATCTTTGCTACAGACTTTAGAGAGTTTTCATTTACAGGAGATCCAAGTAGTAATGTTTTAGGATTGAAAAGAAATGCACAATGCCTGTCATTATTTTATGTAGCTGTAAAATAACCTACTAGCAGTTTCAATTTAAAACATTTCATTGAAACCATTTTCACCAGTGAAATATCGTATATCTATAATACCCTTTAGTGAAGGCTACAAAAAAAAAAAAAAAATAAATAAAATAAGTTCTTGCTTGTTTCTCTCTGATACGCGATTGCGTTTTTTTTTATTTTTTTTTTTTTTTTTGGTTCAATGGTAAATATTTACTCAGCCTATTCATTGGCAATATGAAAACAATAACGTGCCCAGTTTTATGATGCATTTCACAATTCAAGAATGTCGCTCACAATATATCTCCTCATATTTAATACATTGTGTGATCAGTTTCCCTTTGAACTATTGTGATCTAATATATATATATATATATATATATATATATATATATATATATATATATATATATATATATGCATATATATAATATATTTATATATATATATATATATATATATATATATATATATATATATATATGCTCTTGTCATGCCAAAGGGTCATCACGTCACTTCTATAAAAGCGTTAATTCAAACCAAAAATATGGAAATATTTCCGAGGGAACAGAACTCAGTAGAAAAGCCGGATTTAAATATATTTGATTTTAAACATGATTTAGTTTTTCAAAATGATAGTCTGAATGCGATGTTTGCTAGTTGAATACACATTATGGAAATTTGGACATTACAGAGGGGCCCCAAAGGGATATGAAGTAAATTAACGTCTTCAAGTTCCGTGGAAATTCACTAGAAAGAAAACTTTTAACATATATATATATATATATATATATATATATATATATATATATATATATATATATATATATATATATATATGTATGTATATATAAATTTATATATACGTATATATATACATATATATACATATATATATATATATATATATATATATATATACATATACATATATATATATATATATATATATATATATATATATATATATATATATATATATATACATATGTACATATACATATACATATGTATATATGTACATATACATATGTACATATACATGTATATATATACATATACATATGTACATATACATATATATACACATACGTATGTTTATATGTATGTATATATACCTCTCTGGGTGGAGATACCTTTACGGGGTGAAAGTGTTTGTGTATGACCATGGCAAGCAAGCTGTACTAGTTAGGCCCACCCAAACTAGCTTGGTTTGCTATGAGCAATCAGACAAAAATCTTCCACTATTACCACCCCAGAGTGGCCAGCGTGGTGATGAAAATGGCAAAACCCCAGACATGACTAGGGACATGTATGAGGCCTTTGTCCTGCAGTGGACTTGAAACGCCATCATTTGATGGTGTTGTTGTTTTTGTTGCTGTTTTACATATAAATATATATATATATATATATATATATATATATATATATATATATATATATATATGTGTGTATATATATATATGTATATATATATATATATATATATATATATATATATATATATATATATATATATATGTATATATATGTATATGTGTGTGCACGTGTGGGAGTGTGATGCGCGCGAGCGTGTATATATTCACTTGCCACTATAAATGAGATTTTAATGTCAAATTCAACCTTGGGAGTATATACCCATTGGAAATTCTTTTAAAATAAATGCCTCTGGCCTTCGTAAATATTAGATTGCTCACTACCAATTGGAGATGAATGTACAAGAATTCAAAAGGTTTTCTTCAGTGGTTTTGTAGTTGATTATTTATTTATACAAAATAAAGTTTATAATATAGGGATTTTCAACATAAAAAAACCAATCTATTTAGTTAAAAAATATTATTTGCACTTAAAGCAAAACATTCAAGAAAAATATGGGAATTACCAATAAACATACGACAGTTAATAAGCTATTTTAGATTTCATAAAATGTCATGAAAGGCTAAACGAACTTGATATCGAATTCTTATGCTACACTAAATTACGAGTAATTCTTATTTTCTTCTTTGGAGGATTATCATTCAGACAAGCTCGTGTTAAATCATATCATCAAACCAATTCGCCAGGTTCTTAATTTCCTTGTCATTTGTTTTGTTTATCTTATTCATATTTCTGCAAAAACTACATAAAATCAAATAAAACTAAAACTTGCACAATGTGTTGTCAATGGATGTATAGATATGCTTTTATAAAAATTATTCTAAAACTTCAAAGTATATTGCTCTTACAACAAACAACAAATGCATCCGTTTCCAGTCCACTGCAGGATAAAGGCCTCAGACATGTCAATTCATGTCTGGGGTTTGGCTATTTTTCACAATCACGCTTTCCAAAGTGGATTGGTATTGGTGGGAGATTTTCGTATGAAGGCTCACAGCAAACCAAACTAGTATCGTTGGCCCTAACTAGTACAGCTTTGATGATCATGGCGATACACAAAAACCTTTTCACCACGTTAAGGTATCCCCAACTTTTAGGAAATATTCAAACGTCCTAATAAGAACTTTTGACTTCAGTATCTTTAAATTAAAATTTTAAAGGCCGCGCATAAATGGTAGAGGCACGGGACAGTGACATTGCCCTAGCTAGCAGGACAATGCCCTAGAAACTGACCACATATACATATGATCAGCGACCAAGCCCTCTTTTCACCTAAGCTAGGACCACTGAAGGCCAAACAATGGCTGCTAATGACTTAGCAGGTAGACCCATAGTCTTCTCCACAACCCGTATTCTTAGCTAACACTCCACTACAACCCTACTGACAGTCAAGTTAATGTGCGGAAGTGAAATTTGGAGAAAGTCAATTTACTGCAAAATAGTCAAATAAAACAAATCAACATAACGAAGCAACTTGAATTATCCGGTCAATTTGCGCATATGAATCGGTGGAGTCAAAATTGAAATCGGAATCAGGGAGCGTGAACGTGCAAATATTTTCCAACACTTCGTCTGATATTGGAAAATGGTTTGCCAATTATTGAAAAAGAGAAAAATTAATAAAATAAAGTCAACCCATTGAAAAAAAAAGAATCATAAAAAACGTCTCTCCTCGTGTTTTTCAACGCAATCGAGAAAGAAGTTTTTTCTTCTAATCTTCCCAACTCTTTTTCTAGATATTGTGTACAGTTGCCATTGAAGACGCTTAAGAAACGAAATACTGCAAGACGCATCGTTTATTCTACATTCAGAGAATATTGCTGAATACTGGGGTTAAGGTTGCCGTTTTGAATAAAAGTTCTAAGCAAGCCTATTCCTAGGGCTCGGATTATTCCTATACTACGTAAAATAGTCTTTATCTCTCTCTGAAAGGAAAAAGAAGCGGTTGGGAACGTTCAGAGAGAGAGAGAGAGAGAGAGAGAGAGAGAGAGAGAGAGAGAGAGAGAGAGAGAGTAGTAGTAGTAGTAGTAGGCGACAAGCGTTGTGTCAAAACAATGCATTTAATACTTCAAAATAAACAATGAAATGTTTGAAGATCTGCAAATAACAAAGAGGTATACGATGAAAAAATATAAGTATCTTTCTCGAATATATTTTGGCTTAACCCCTCTAAATGGATTGACTGGATAAAGTTACCAACTATGCTTATAAAGGTTAGATTAACTACGCTAATTCTCTCTCTCTCTCTCTCTCTCTCTCTCTCTCTCTCTCTCTCTCTCTCTCTCTCTCTCTCTCTCTCTAAATGTCCTCAAGGCCCGTATAACTCATCTATGGTCCTTTTTCAATAGATATTTTACAACATGAAGCCATAGAAACTCGAAGACTAATATCGGAACTCGGAACAATCTAAGGTAGCTGTTAACGGAAGGAATTGTTTATTTATGACACTCCATTACCTTATACTTGCTTCTAGTGATTCATTATTCGGTATATATATATATATATATATATATATATATATATATATATATATATATATATATATATATATATATATATGCATATATATATACATATATATATATATACATACATACATATATATATATATATAATTATATATGTGTGTATGTATATGTGTGTGTTGTGTATTTGTATTGGATAATCAAGACGTCAAAGGATACCACAGTATGGAATATGACAACTCGATTTGTAATATTCCCAAGCGTTCCGTGAAGTTGGATAAGGCTCCGCCCATTTCCTAAGAAGTTGTAAGAAGAGCAATTCTTTATTTGATTTGTCATGGTAACACCAGAGACCTCCGACGAACGAATTCCCCTGAATATCGGTGGACTGTTGAATATAAGTGTACTGTAAATATGTATATAAGATTTTTCATATATAATTTTTATTGTGTATATATATACATATATATATATATATATATATATATATATATATATATACATATATATATATATATATATATATGTATATATATATAGAGAGAGAGAGAGAGAGAGAGAGAGAGAGAGAGAGAGAGAGAGAGAGAGAGAGAGAGAGAGAGAGAGAGAGAGATAAATATATATAGATGGATAGATACATGTATACAAATTCCTACCTCACAATTAAATCGAACCCTAGTCTCTTCAAAGGACATGTAAACCCTCAAGAGCAGTTAGCACTTAGGATTCCGACTTCTTGAATTGTTTCTAGGGTTCGATCGGAAGGAAACGTAGAAATTCATTTCTACTGAACACAATAATGTGTTAGTTTTCCTCGCATATACAGTATGTATATATGTAAAAATACACCATCACAGACACACACACACACACACACACATATATATATATATATATATATATATATATATATATATATATATATATATATATATCTTTTCGGTCATGCTCAATAGCAGTCAGGTGTATAACTACTTGGTCTCTCCCCGTTCCTCGAGTAAGGAGAAGGGGCTGAGAAGGGTTGAAATTTTGTGTCTGCCTGTGTGTACATATCCATCTAAATATTTAGCCGTCTTTTTGGTGGGTTGCGTACACTAGTAATTATATATCCATGTGCTATTTTACTTTCCGAAAATATATTGCATTGGCTACAAATTTACTCCGTGAAAATTAAATGAAAAGCAATGAAGTACGCCACCGGCCAAGTACCTATGCAAACATTTAACATTTTCCTATAATTCAAGTTATTACTTTTTGCAGCAAAAATAGTTATTTTTTTTATCTTTTTTTGTGCAACGAAACTAAAAACAAAATGCCATAAAAATCCGCACAGCAGAGATTTCTAAAGGAAAAAATATATAAAAATTATGAAATTGACTACGTTACATTGCGTTAAAAATATAGAGACAAAAAGGGGGAATAAACTTCATCTGTGGTCATAGTTCTCGTCGTATTTTCATTCATCAAAACACACTGCCTGACTAATGGTCGAAAATTCATTTCTATATTCTAACTACATATTTTTTTTTACTTAGTGCATTTGCTTGTGGGTACTTATATAAGTATTTGATTGCATATAAATGTATTAGTATATGATGTAACAATTCCTGTTTGAGAATCAGGTATAAATTTCGACCAAATAAAAAAGCTGAAAACATAAAAGGATTTTTATGCCAATATATAAAAGTGCCATTGCTACAATGCCGTCTCCTATTAATAGCTATCATCTATAATCCCTATGCATGTTGCACTGACGCTAAACCTAAAAGGTAAACCTCAAAGTGGATATGTAAATGAACGTGAAAGAAAATAGATGGGAAATGCTTTCCTTCGCAATGCTCTACGAGTCTACTGTAAAGCCCATTCAACGTGGAAGCTTAGAACTAATGATTATATTACTTAAGAATCCTATAACTATTAATCATCTATTGGCCAATACTTTATCGTAAAAGGTAGATATCAGAAAGCGAAACAGATTAGTTTCAGCGAATAATTCTTCTGTCATGTTATTCAAAAGGATGATTTTTTTCGTTTTGACGTTAATTACCAATGAGAAGGTATGTTGCAGACCTGGTATTAGCCAAGTCAGAAGCTCGATTTATTATTCCAGTTCAGACAAACTAGGCAGTTATAAAAATGTAGCTGGTCTTCGGTAAGAGTTAAAAGCGTATACTAAGTACTGCTTTGAGGCAAAGAGAGAGCTGTTTATGTCTGACTAATTATAATGATAATAATAATGTTGATGGTAATTATTAAAATTATAACAATATCAATAATAAGAGTAAATATTAAAATTATTATTATTGTAATTATTATTACTTTTATTTAAAGTATACTATAAAAGTACTTTAAAGCAATAAAGAATATGACGCTGCTGAGAGAACTCCCTGCCATAAAACAATTTTGAAAAAAAAAAGCTGTAATAAAACACTAGACACTACGAAATATTGCTTTACATCATCATTGGTGAATTAGGAACTCACTGTCTCATGCAGTAAATAGCAAAACTGAAGAAACTCTTAAACCAAACTGATTTCTATGTTTCCATAATAGAAGTGTTTTCTTATAATTTTGGAAAATAATTCAATGTTCAGTCATAATATGGTCTTGTAATTTCGGAAAGATGAACGATTACGAGTTTTATCAATAAGTTAATAAGTTGGGTTCTTTTATGACTGAAGAGCAGAAAATGCACTATTATTACTAATATTACTGTTATTATTATCATTTTCATTACATGGTAAGCTACAACCCTAGTTGGAAAAAGCAAAATTCAATAAGCCCAAGGGCTCTAAGAGAGAAAATAGAGCAGTGAGGAGAGGAAATAAGGAAATAAATAAAATATTTCAAGAACAGTCACAACATTAAATTAAATCTTTCATATAAAAACTATAAAAACTTTTAAAATTAAGAGGAAGAGAAATAAGATAGAACAGTGTGCCCGAGTGTACCCTCAAGGAAGAGAGCTTTACCCCCAAGACAATAAAAGACCATGGTACAAGTCTATGGTACTACCGAAGACTAGAGAACAATGGTTTATTAGCTGGTGTTATTTGTTTATATGAGAAAACAATTTGTGATACAATGTTTTATTTTCATTTAAGATATTGATCCTACATTAAATAAGTAAAGAAGAATATTTTGTTTATTTTTTCAAAGGTGGAATATTACCTTACAGCACAATCTTCATAAGTAATTATAGACGAGAGAGAGAGAGAGAGAGAGAGAGAGAGAGAGAGAGAGAGAGAGAGAGAGAGAGAGAGAGAGAGTGTGTGTGTTTGTGTGTGTGTGTGTGTGTGTGTAAAGGTTAAAGTAATATAATGTTGGAATCCTTTATG
>NC_090728.1:158395423-158397923 GCF_036898095.1 Palaemon carinicauda | reverse complement strand
ATGCATGAAGCGAATAATGAGACTTAGATTTCCATATTGTTTATCAGCGAGACGTTTTTGAAAGAGGCTGATAAACTCACAGGCAAGACGTGGGAGTTGATTTGGTCCAGGAAAACAAAGACTGTCGTTATGAATTTTTACCTCGAGTTCTTACGCTCATGTGAAGATAGCTAAAAGTATATATTGTACATGTACTGACATTATAACATATAAAAGTAAGCATGCAAAATATTCATTATTCAAATTATTTGTGCATCGAGCTCTTCTAGTTTGATAGATTGAGTAAAAGATTATAACCTAAAATAACGGAGAGAGAGAGAGAGAGAGAGAGAGAGAGAGAGAGAGAGAGAGAGAGAGAGAGGAGAGAGAGAGAGAGAGAGAGAGAGAGAGAGGAGAAAAAAAAAACAATTCTACCTATATACCATCAATGAACATTCACACAGGCTGTGGATATAGCTTCCAAATTTTTCAATAATCCCATATGAAACCCATGTTTTAAACATGTTAGCTTTCTTAAACATACTCTTAGTAGTAGAATTTGAGGGTTTTATTTTATGTCGTGATCCATGTGGTGTACATGGAGCTTATCTGCTAAAGTATGGTAATACTATATTATCTAGAGTTTGACTGTATACTACATATAACTTCAAAAGCTATTTGCTCATTTCGCTCATAAAATACTGAAAAGACCCACCTCCCACTCAGAAAAAAAAAAACACACACACACACCCATGATAGCATCCGGCCTGATAACTTCCAAAATATGTAATATTTTTTCTCGGTGTTCCGGTGATCGTTAAGATAGTAATCTGTCTCACTTAGAAAAAAACTTTCATGTTCACTTTCCTTATTGAGTCTGGATTGTTCTGGAATGCCATGTCTGCCCCAGTCACCCCACTGAAAAAGAATAGTGCCGATGACTATCTTAATTCTAAAATAAATATTTCTGTCTAGTGAAGAACCTCTTGTGTATCAGAATGATGAACGATTTAGTACACCTAACTAGTTTTATATTTAGTTGTCTAACTTGTGAAGACATAGGAAGAATAACAAAGATAATTACAATATAAAGGTAAACTACTTTATAAGTATACATTTAATGCTATTCAATATGCTCAGGTGATAATTTTTCAGTAAACCAGAGCACGAATATCGGAAAATGTTTGGATAAGTATTAATGCAAAAATAACTTGTTATTCTAGAATCACTTTAATATCTGCCTAACATAACCACCAACATATACGATCCTCTGATATACTTTCGATCTCTTAATAAAAACATTTAATTTCTTAACAATTCAAATCACATTTGTCTAGTTTTCTTGAATTACTGAACCCTTCTGAATATGATTTGGAAACAGAGACGAATAAAGACCTAAATTGTTTATGTAAGGCTAGGTGTTTATTACTCAAATTCATATATTTGCTTTGACATTTTTAAACAAGGAAATAAGCATAATGCAATTACACTCATGTACTGCCCCTAATCCTGGCTAACTGAAAAAAAAACTGTTTATTTCCTCTATATGTTACACCTTAGTCTTGTTTATTGTTAATTAAATTTCGTGTATACTTATGTCAGTACAAAACTGGTCAGCAGTTTATAACTTCAGTTCTTGAAAAAGGCAAAGTAACATGATTAAGCTTGTATTACCTCTACTGAAAATGATATAGACTAGTAATGCAAAAAAATATCATTTTTCATCATTATTAATATTGTTGTTATCGGGAAAAAATCTACGTTCATATTTTTGCTAAAATATATCAAAAATATTGAAAAGGAGAATTGAGCAGGTTCTTAAAAACTCACTTTTTATTTTTACAATTTTAAATGATATTTACAAAAATGGTAATGTGGATTTCCTGTACCAGTTTTACCCTTATGCCCTTAACATTATTATTATTATTATTATTATTATTATTATTATTATTATTATTATTATTATTATTATTATTATTAATTCCTTGCAACAAGAGCTTCTTTAAGAGTAACGCACGTGGCGTCGACAGGTTTAATTTCCCATGGTACCTGCGGCTGTAAAGAAAAACCTGACCCTTAGGGCAAATGGAGTACGATTCAGAGACTTATCATTAACGCTGCTTACCAGAATACACGTATAGTGTTAACTTTTCATACAGCAAAGACTTCTTTCATGGAAAAGTTTAAGGTTTTCCCCATCTAAAGGGTTGGTTAAAGGCATCCTGTTAGTTTATGTCTTTTTGATATTTGAGTTTGACTTTATATTCTATTTTTCTTTCCAAATTCTTTTGAGACTATTATGCATTGTTCTCATTTGAGTCATTTACGATTTACTTTTTCTCATCTGCGTGTTTACACAAATACCGTATTACGTAGGCTTCCTTTTACATTTTTTTTTTTACTTTTAGATATCTAAAAAAAATCGCATTGGTTTTTATACATTTCAATCAAATTTTACTTGACATATCCGGCCACCACGACGTTGTTCATAAGCAAGTGTAAAACGTTTAGTTTGATCAAA
>NC_090728.1:158377923-158390423 GCF_036898095.1 Palaemon carinicauda | reverse complement strand
GTTGTTTTCTTAGTTAATTTGCGTGTTCTATTTTTACAATTATAGAAATAAAGTGGTATCTGATCGAATTTAGTTTCTCTGGAACCAGGTGGTACGCGGCGAATGTACGGGACCTCCAGAGGTATGGTGACTTTGCAGACACTACTAGAACCTATCGAGCTTGACCGAGTCTCGAACTCCCGTCCACAGATCGCTAAGCAAGGACGTTTTCAATAGGATATTACAACATTGTATCTGAAGTAAACTCAGCCATCAGAAAAAAGACACGTTCTCAAATAACCATTGGCAGCGAATGTTCTCATGTGGCTTTAGTTTTTTCTTTTTTACTATGGTTATTTTTATCAAATGATAATGAGCTGAAGGAACTGTGTTCGCAATGGGAGGAAATTAATTGAAATAACTACACACATAACTACACACACACACATACACACACACACACACACACACACATATATATATATATATATATATATATATATATATATATATATATATATGTATATAGTGTGTGTGTGCATATGCACATATAATTATATATATATATATATATATATATATATATATATATATATATATATATATATATATATATATATATAGTGTGTGTGTGCATATGCACATATAATTATATATATATATATATATATATATATATGTATGTATATATATATATATATATATATATATATATATATATATATATATATATATATATATATATATATACATGCACACACATACTATTATTATTATTATTATTATTATTATTATTATTATTATTATTATTATTATTATTATTATCCTTATTATTATTACTAGCTAAGCTTCAACACTAGTTTGATAAGCAGGATGCTATATGCCCAAAGGCTCCGACAGGGAAACTAGCGCAGTGAGGAAAGGAAATAGGGAAACTACAAGAGAAGTACTTAATAATTAAAATAAAATATTTTAAGAACAGTAATATCATTACAATAAATCTTTCATATATAAACTATGATATAAACTATGAAAACTATAAATAAGACAAGAGCGAGAAATAAGACAGAATAGTGTGCCCGAATGTACCCTCAAGCAAGAGAACTCTACCCGAAAACAGTGAAAGCCCATGGTACAGAGGCTATGGCACTACCCAAGACCAGAAAACAATGGTTTGATTTTGGAGTGTCCTTCTCCTAGAAGAGCTGCTACGATAGCTGAAGAGTCTCTTCTACCCTTACCAAGAGGAAAGTGGCCACTGAACAGTAGTTAACCACTTGAGCGAGGAGGAATTGTTAGGTAATCTCAGTGTTGAGAAGTGTATGTGGAATGATGAGATTATGTGAAGAATAGGCCAGACTATTCGGTGTATGTGTAAGCAAAAGTAAAATGAGGCGTAACCAGAGAGGAGAATTCAATGAAGTACTGACTGGCCAGTCAAAGGACCCAATAACTCTAGCGTAGTAACTTAACGGGTGCCTAGTACCCTGGCCAACCTACTACCTTTATGTATACTAAATACACAAACACACACACACACACACACACACACACACACACACACATATATATATATATATATATATATATATATATATATATATATATATATATATGGTTGTGTGTGTATTTGTGTATTTGGGCTTTTGTGAAGATAAAATGTGTCAAGTAACATGTCCAAGAGTACGTGGGATGCCAAAAGCATTATTTCAAAACCTATGGTATATTCACTAAACGAAAGAACGGTATTTATGATATTTCTAATGTAACCGTATTTTAATATAACAGCCTTACTATATACTATACTTTAATCTTTTATATAGTTAGAACTGCCATGGAAAAATTTAAAAAGTACTCGTTTCAGACAAGTAAGTGTCTATTAGTTTTTAATTTCATCAGAGAAAGGAAAAACTTTTATTCGAAAATTTTCTATTCTTCTTTTTCATTTCACCAGCTTCACCCTTCCTGTTCTCCTTCCATTATATTATTTTGAAAAGTTTCTTTTCACATTCCAACTTTGGCTTCCACAGAAAATCCCACTTTTTATTCTATCTTTTTTTTTTTCCATATTTTTCCATACTCTTTGCATCACCCCTTTTTCGCATTGCACCGATATCAGATATATTTTTGAGGATTCTGTACGTATAAACTACGACCACATACCTTTCTGTGAATTTTAACAGGATTTTATTTATTGACGAACTATCAGGTTATAAGAAATTCTACTTTCAAACTAACTTTCGCAAAAACAAGTCATTCTTATATTATACATATTAATACATCAATGGTTCTTTGGCAGGAAACTATAAAGCCTACTGGGCAAAGTATCCTTTAAAGTTTAGATTATATTTTGATATTAGATGATACAAAAAATCGTACTTCTATCAGTTCTTATATAATTTCCTTTGCACATATTCATATACAAATGAACATATACTCACAAACACACACACACATATATATATACATACATGTGTATATATATATATATATATATATATATATATATATATATATATATATAAATATATATATATATATATATATATATATATATATATATATATATATATATATATATATATATATATATACTCACAGACATGTATTCTAACAGATATCTATACATATACGGTATATTGTGACGGGCCGAGATAAGGTTGTGACTCAAAGAAAGGATGAAAGCAACTGAGTAAGTTTACTATTGAACACTCCCCTTTATATACAAAAGCTCAAGGCAACAAGAAATTTCACGTTCAAAATCGACACCGTTACCGGTGAGAAGAACAAACATGTTTATTCAGGCTCTTTTTAGTGCGAGGGAAGAGCGAAGGTACAAGCATAATATATACACAATATGAACTATGTACGATTGTGTGACACACGGTTGGTACATTGCTCCCCCCCTAAAACGACATACTGTACATGTTAAATAGGGCGGCCTGGTCTAGAGAGGTGAACTGTAGGCGGGTCATCTGGCAGGAGATAAGCAGGTTTAAGACGATCAATGGAGACCAAGTCTTCTTTGCCACGAATGTTTAGTAGGAATGCTTTCGGACTACGTCGGATCACAAGGAAAGGGCCCATCTAAGGGGGCGTTAGCGGTGGCTTGCTAGAGTCGTTGCAAAGGAAGACGTGCATTGCAGAGTACAAGTTTGTCGGTATGTGATGCTTTGCTGGGGGCTTGTAAGTCTGGCGGCATGTAGTAAATTTTCCCACGACGAGACGTATGCACTGGAGATCATCGGAGGAGGTTGTAGAAGGAAAAAATTTGGCAGGGACGACCAACGGGTCGCCATACACCATTTCAGCTGCTGAGATGTCGAGGGCATCTTTAGGAGTGGTCCTTAGTCCCAGGAAGACCCAGGGAACCTGAGTAAACCAATTGGAATCCTTGCAGCAGGACATCAAAGCTGCTTTGAGGGTGCGATGAAAACGTTCAACCATTCCATTGGCAGCGGGGTTGTAGGCCGTTGTTTGATGTAGGGTGATGCCCAGGAAATTCGCTAATGACGTCCACAATTGAGAGGTGAAAGTGGTACCCCTATCAGAAGTAATATGCTCAGGGATACCATATCTTGCAATCCATCCAGAGAATAAGGCAGATGTACATGAGGTGGACATTGCAGTCTCCATGGGAATGGCTTCAGGCCAACGAGTGGAGTGGTCAATGACGGTAAACAGGTAACGATGTCATTGTGATGTGGGTAGGGGGCCTACAACGTCGACGTGAATGTATGCGAAACGACGCTTAGGTTGAGGAAAGGTGCCCACTCCTGAATCCGTGTGTCAATGTACTTTAGAAGTTTGGCAAGAAGTACAGGCGCGGACCCAATCATTAGCCTCTTTAGAAATGACGTGCCAAATGAACTTCGTCTTCAGCAGCTGTGCGGTAGAACGGCGCGAGGGATGTGAAAGGCCGTGAATGGAATCAAACACCTGCCGGCGCAGGGGAGCAGGAATCAAAGGTCGCGGTCTACCAGTACTGACCTCACAGAGGAGGGTGGTGTTGGAGTCTTCGAGGGGGAAGTCTTCTCAACGGAGGGACGTGCAGGATGTCTTACATGCTTGATACTCTGGATGCTGTCGTTGGGCTTCACCCTAGGCGTTGTAATCCAATCCCAGTTGAACGGCAGCCAACGTGTTTCTTGACAGGGCATCAAGAAAGGGATTCCTTTTCCCAGGGACGTATTGAAGGGTGCAATTGTATTCAGCCATGGCAGAGAGATGTCGGCATTGACGAGCGGACTAGGCGTCAGACTGTCGAGTGAAGGCGTGCACCAGAGGCATGTGGTCTGTGCGAATGGCGAAGGGCGTACCTTCTAAGAAATGGCGAAAGTGACGGACAGCCAAGTGCACCACCAGCAATTCGTGATTGAAGGTAGAATAACCCGATTCTGCCTTGGACAGTTTTCTGCCGAAAAAGGCCAATGGGTGGGGCGAGCCGTTGACCACCTGCTCGAGTACAGCACCAATAGCGATGTCGCTGGCATCTGTGGAGAGGAGAGGGGCATGCGGGATAGGAAATGAGAGCCGCACAGTTGATAGGGCCTTCTTTGCATTGCAAAAGGTTGCTTCTTGAAGGGGACCCCACTTCAGGTCCTTTGGCTTGCCCTTGAGGGAGGTGTAGATGGGAGCAAGAGTGGCGGCAAAGGCTGGCAGAAAACGGTGATAATAGTGGATCATGCCCAAGAATTCCTGCAGAGCTTTGACAGTCGAGGGCGCGTGGAAGTCCTGAACGGCTGCTACCTTCTCAGGGAGGGGATGGACTCCTTCAGGAGTGATGCGGTGCCCTGAGAACGACACTTCGTTGGCACCAAAGGTACACTTGTCGTACTGGACTACAAGGCCGTTTTGTTGCAGGCGATCGAGCACGATGCGCAGATGATGGAGGTGTTCCTCTTTTGAGGAGAACACATGTATGTCGTCCACATAACATACACAGAAAGGGAGGTCCCCTAAGATGCCATCCATGAGACGTTGAAACGTGACCCTGGCATTACGAAGGCCAAAAGAGGAGTAATTGAAGGTGTATGTACCAAACGGAGTGGTGATGGCAGTCTTGGGGATGTCTTCTGGGTTCATAGGCACCTGATAATACTCGTTCAGGAGGTCGAGCGTAGAGAAAACCTTCGCTTTGTGCAGGTAGGAGGTCAAGTCAGCGATGTTTGGGAGGGGGTAGTGATCCGGTTCTGTTTGCATGGTCAGGCGCCTGTAATCCCTGCACGGACGGAGGGAGCCGTCTTTCTTCAAAACTATGTGTAAGGATGACGACCATGGGCTGGAGGCCTTTTGGCCAAGGCCCATTTCCTCCATTTCGGCAAACGTCTATTTGGCGGCTGCCAATCGTTCCGGTGCCAAACGTCTGAATTTTGCAAAAGATTGGGGGTCCCGTCGTCTTGATATGGTGATAAATACCGTGCTTGGCAGGGGCCGTCGGACGTGAGGATGTAGGCGTAGGCATCCGTGGGTGTGCTGATGTGGAGAGCGAGTTGAAGATGTGTCGACAAGTACGAGTCTGCGTTGACCAATTGTCGGTGGGCGACATCGACCAGAAGGTGGAAATGAGAGAGGAAATCCGCACCGAGGATTGGCAATGTGAAATTAGCAACGAGAAACTTCCAATTAAATTTACCGTTTCAGAACGATAATGTGAGGTTCTTGTTACCGTAGCTGGGTATCGCAGATCCGTTGGCAGCTACCAAGCGGACGTCGGCAGATGTAGAAAGACTACGTCGGGTCGTGAAGAGTTCCCTTGGCAAAAGAGAACGACAAGCATCTGTGTCTACCTAAAATCGCACGCCCGTTCCTGCATCATGTAAAAAGAAAAGATTAGAAACACGGGAGGCCACCGCCACGAGCATTTCTTTGAGGTTGCCCCGAATCTGAAGTGGTAGTAGCAAAACTGCGGCGGATGGGAGGTAGTAAGTGGCTGTAGAAGTCGTTGGTTAGGTTGGGGCGCGAGCGAGTGGTGGGTGGTGGGTGGCTTTGTCGTCTCTTCGGCACGTCACGGGGTAGGCGTGTATGTCCTACGGCATTAACATCAGCTTCGGTTGACGTTGAGTAGTCGTCCTCTTCATCAGGGGTGGAGGCGTTGATGGAGGTCTTGAAGTGGCTGTCCATAAGGGCGTCGGCTCTGGTCATCAAGTCCTTTATGGGTAAACTATCGACATCGGGTATGGCAGCGCGTACAGGTTCGGGTAAACGTCGTACCCAAAGGGCACGGAGTAGGTTCACCTCCCGAGGAGAGCCGTCTGCGGCAGGTTGCAGGCAAGTGATACTGGTCATTTCCTTGAGGTCGAGTGAAGCCCTTTGGTCCCCCAACATTTGTTGAGAGAGCTGAAAAACCTTTGCTATACGGGTGGCTGTCGACGGCGAGTACTGCTGCAGAAGGTATGTTTTGAGGGCTCATACGCTATTGGGGTGTTCACAAAGCCAGTCGGAAATTTCCGGGAAGGTGTCCTCGAATATCGCCGCGAGAACATAATATGTTTTGGTGGTTGAGCGATTCACGCCCTTGATTCAAAACTGGACTTCCGCGCGCTGAAATCAAGCAAATGCCTCTCCGCTGGCGAATGATGAAAGTTTCAATGGGGCAACCACAGCGCCAACTTCCGTAGAGTCGGCCATAGTACCAACGATGGAGGGACGAGGGGTGGGGTGGAAGGCGGGAGGAGCAAGTCGACTTCCAGGGTCACCAATGTGACGGGCCGAGATAAGGTTGTGACTCAAAGACAGGATGAAAGCAACTGAGTAAGTTTACTATTGAACACTCCCCTTTATATACAAAAGCTCAAGGCAACAAGAAATTTCACGTTCAAAATCGACACCGTTACCGGTGAGAAGAACAAACATGTTTATTCAGGCTCTTTCTAGTGCGAGGGAAGAGCGAAGATACAAGCATAACATATACACAAAATGAACTATGTACGATCGTGTGACACGGTTGGTACAATATGTGTATATATATATATATATATATATATATATATATATATATATATATATATATATACATATATATATGCATAAATATACATGTATATTTATATATGCTTATATATACATATATACAGTACAGTATTTACATATATAAATATGTATATATATATATATATATATATATATATATATATATATATATATATATAGAGAGAGAGAGAGAGAGAGAGAGAGAGAGAGAGAGAGAGAGAGAGAGAGAGAGAGAGAGAGAGAGAGTTTGCCCGGGCACCAGCCACCCATTGATATACTGTACTACCGCTAGAGAATTATTGGGTCCATTCAATGGCCGGATAGTACTGCGAGTCTTTTACCTTTTGTTGAGCATACACCAAATAGTCTGTCTTATTCTTTGCACCTTTCCTTTCCTCATACACCTGACTACACTAAGCTAACGGTAAAATTCTTCACTCAAGGCGTTGACTTCTGCACTGTATGAGTAATTATTCAGGGGGTTACTTTCAACTTGTTTATGGTAGATACTTTAGCTTTGGTAAGCAGCTATTGTAGGAGAACACACCAAATCAAACCCTTGATCTCTATTTCTGGGTAGCGCCATAGATTCTGCACCATGGCCTTCCGTTGTCTTGGGTAAGAGTTCTTTTGATTGAGAGTACATTCAGGCACACTATTGTTTCCTTATTTCCTTTCCTCACTTGGCTATTTTCACTGTATGAGCCCTTGGGTTTATAGCATTCTGCTATTCCAACTAGGATTGTAGCTTAGCTAATAATGATAATAATAAAATATACGTTTGCAGTACATAAGTATGAATACACACACACACACACACACACACACACATATATATATATATATATATATATATATATATATATATATATATATATATATATATATATATATATATATATATATATATATACTGTATATATAAATGTGTATATATATATATATATATATATATATATATATATATATATATATATATATATATATATATATATATATATATATATATATATATATATATAATCATAGAAAGATATACAATGGAGTGAGTGTTTATACGTATGTAGTTATATTTAGGTTGTAAACGATTATTAAAAGTAAGAGAACCAAGCCTATAAAAATTGTTTGGCAGTTTATGAAAAGCACTCAGTGGATGTGACATGTGTTTATCCCTGCTGAAATGTGTGCGATGTTTGCATAACACTTAGCAATGCCTACATGGGGAAATTGTAGTCACCCATTATATAACCGTTCTATTGATGTCTTTGTTTGCCCAGGACAGCAGTGTATTCGGTCGCATTAAATCCTATTAAAAACCAATTTTCCTATATTACATTTATATATGTATATGTGTATATGAATGGAGAAGTATTGAATTAAAATATCACGATGGAGACCAATGGCGAAATCTAACCGAGGCCCTTTGCGTCAATAGGCGGGGGAGGAGATGATGACGATGATATATATATATATATATATATATATATATATATATATATATATATATATATATATATATATATATATATACATACATATATATATATATATATATATATATATATGTGTGTGTGTGTGTGTGTATAATACTGTATACATAAACACACATTTACTCTATATATACATATATATTTATATACAAAATCTATCTAGCTATCTATATATATATATATATATATATATATATATATATATATATATATATATATATATATATGTGTGTGTGTGTGTGTGTGTGTGGATATATATATACATATATATATATATATATATATATATATATATATATATATATATATATATATATCATCTCCACCCCCGTCTATTGGCGCAAAGGGCCTATCTAGAGAGTACACTCAGGCACACTATTGTTTTATTATTTCCTTTCTTCACTTGGCTATTTTCACTGTATGAGCCCATGGGTTTATAGCATTCTGATATTCCAACTAGGATTGTAGCTTAGCTAATAATAATAATAATAATAATAATAATAATAATACAAACACATATATATATACATATATATATATATATATATATATATATATATATATATATATATATATATATATATATATATATATATATATTGTAATTCAATAATTCTCCATTCATCAACTCCTACTTCGTGCTTCATAGTCCTCAGCCATGTAGGTCTGGGTCTTCCAACTCTTCTAGTGCCTTGTGGAGCCCAGCTGAACGTTTGGTGAACTAATCTCTCTTGGGGAGAGCAAAGAGCATGTCCAAACCATCTCCATCTACCCCTCATCTTGATCTCATCTACATATGGCTTCCGAGTAATCTCTCTTATAGTTTCAGTTCTAATCCTGTCTTGCCATTCAACTCCAAATATCCTTCTGAGGGCTTTGGTCTCAAATCTATTAAATTTATTGGAGATTGTTTCATTCTCATACCATAACTCATGTCCATAGAATAACAGCTATCTACTACACTGATATATAGTCTGATTTTTACATGTAATTTCAGGCGACTTGATTTCCAAATTTTACTCAACCTAGCCATTGTCTGATTTGCTTTTATAAATCTTTCACTAAACTCTAATTCTAAAGATCCTGTATTAGATATCATAGTTCCTAAATACTTATATGATTCTACCTCATTAATCCTTTCTCCTTCCGATGATATATCATCTTCCATTGCATACTCCGTTCTCATCATCTGTCTTTCTTCTATTTATCTTCAGCCCAACCTCCTGTGATATTTCATGCATTCTGGTATGCAAGCATTGTAAATCCTGTAGTGTTCTGCTAACAAGGACAGCACCGTCAGCATACTCTAGGTCTGCTAAATTCCTATCACCAATCCAGTTCAATCCTTCTCCAACATCTCCAACAGTTCTACGCATTACAAAAGCCATGTGGATGATAAACAACATAGGTGACAACACATTCCATTGGAGTGCGTCTTTGTTCACTGGAAATTCATTTGATAAGACTCCATTAGCATCAACTTTGCAGACTTAATTAAATTTGAATATTTAAGAGGAATTCCATAATAACGCAGGACTCTCCACAAAATACGCCGGTGCACACTATCAAAGGCTTTTTCATAGTCCACAAATGTCATCAAAAGTGGATTTCTATATTCTACAGATTGCTGTACAACATGTCTCAAAATAAAAATTTGGCCAGTGCAACTTCTACCTTTTCTAAATCCTGCTTGTTCATCACTCAGATTTTCATCAATCTTTCTCTGCACTCTTTAGAATAAGCATACTATATATTTTCATAACAACTGACGTAAGTATTATGGCTGTAATTATTGCAATAAGTCAGGTCTCCATTTTTTGTCATTTTCACCAACACTCCTAACTCCCATTCATCAGAATTTGCCTCTTCATGCCACATTCTACAAAATAATCTTGTAAGTACTCTGGGAGTCACTTCATTTTCGGTCAGTATCATCTCGACACTTATTCGATCGTATCCAGGGGTTTTCTATCTCTTTACTGTTTTGAGGATAGCTTCGACTTCAAACACACTGAATTCATTCATGGGCACATAAAGGTCTTCATCAGCTTCAGGTATATCAGTCAAATAATTCCCTTCATATCTCCTATTCCTAACCTAACTAAAGTGTTCCATACAACGTTGTCTTTCTTCCTCTTCTGTTGTTATAACAGATCTATATCACTTTTTTATGGGTATATGCTTCTACTTCTTTGCCCCCAGTCGAGATTTCATGGATAATTCTATGAGCAATTCTTACACCATAGCTACTTCCTGAATTCATAGCTTTATCGGCCTCATCTGCTTTACTGTCTAAATATTCTCTCCCTGTCATTGACCTTACTATCAATACTGGAATACTTAGCATGCTCCACCTTGTAATTTACATTACTTCCTCGAAAACTTCCAACAATCAATTTCTGTTTCTGTCTCCTATTTAAAAAATAGTATCTCAAGTATCATTCGATATCCATGGCTTTCTCCTTTTAACTGCGGGTCCCAAGACTTCACTACCAAAGGACTGATAATGTTCTTAATATCACACCATTCTTCATTAATTGTCTGCTCTTCGTCTCTTAAAATCTCTAAGACTGCAAATCAATTCCTACATTCAATTGCAAATGTTTCTTTGTGCTCTTCTTTTGAAAGTTTAGTTGTATCAAACTTATATATTCTACCTACCTTTCTGTTGGGTGCTTACAGTTTTAATTTCAGTGTGGCAATAAGGAGCTGGTGATCACTACCAATATTCGCACCTCTATAGCTTCTTACATTTCTTAGAGTCCTCCTTCTCACTTTATCAATGGCAATGTGATCTATCTGACTTTTGTAATTTCCACACAGTGAACTCCATGTATATTCGTGGATGTTCTTGTGTTGAAAAAGAGTACCTCCAATGACAAGACTGTTTGGTGAACAGAAACTTATGAAATGTGCTCCATTTTCATTTGCAACTTTGCTAAGACACTCGACACCCATCCAATTCTCTATCCCTTGATTATTTCTTCCAACTTTAGTATTAAATCTGCCAATCACAATTTCGATCTCTCTCTGGGATCTCATCTATTACCCTCTGCAATTCTTCATAGTATTCATCTTTCCTTTCTTCAGGGGAATCACTTGTTGGGCAGAGCAAACTATAATACTCATATTGCACTGCTGTGATTTGAACTTTGCTAGTAACAATCTACCATTTACACCTCTCCACTCGCTTAATGGCTTTACTGCTCTTGGTGTCATCATCATTCCTACCCCTTCTCTTCCAACTCCATTTGATCTTCCTGAGTAGATATATATATATATATATTTCCTTGGTCTAAAGTTTCCATACCAATCCCCTTACAACGTGTTTCACTTAGGGCCAAGATATCCAAACTATATTTCATAAATTCACTCTCCACTTGCTGTACTTTTCCAATCTGATTCATGGTTCTAACATTCCAATTACCTATATTCAATTTTTCTTTAGTATTTATAAACCGGGAGATTCTTAGCACCCCGCTACGCCCGGGATTGTGGGCCATTCTGTCATCTTCTCTTTCCATGACTGACTAAATCCATATGGGATTCACTGGCTAAATTCATCAAAGGATAGCCAGTTCCTTGTGATATGCAGTGCCTATCTAACTAAGGCAAGTGACCCCTGTCGGTCCATATTAATTCTAGTAAGATCAACCGCCAAGCATCAGGAGTAAAGGCTGAAGAGATAATTTGTCCTTTACCTTAAACCCAATCCATCACCCTGCTACCAGTGACTTAATCTAGATTTTGGGACGCATTTCCTCAACACCCAAAGCTCTCATTACTCCATCAAGTTGCTCATCCGCTCATACAAGTATAATCGTTGGCAAACATGGATTGTTAAAATATACTGCCTAGCATGGTATTAATAAATATACATATGTATATATACATATACATATACACACATACATATATATGTATAAATGTATATACGATATCTATATATACATATATATACACACATACATACATACATATATATATATATATATATATATATATATATATATATATATATATATATATATATAGCCAAACAGAGAGATACACTATATG
>NC_090728.1:158345423-158372923 GCF_036898095.1 Palaemon carinicauda | reverse complement strand
TTACTTCAATTCATACCACATGAATGAAGAAGGAGGTATCAGAGCACAATTTTAAAGCACTTGAGCATTTTTCCTATACGTCTTGGATGTATCAATTTAACTGGCGTCAAAAATGTATTTACATAGAGAAATTCTTCTTCTTCTTCTTCATCTTCTTCTTCTTCTTCTTCTTCTTCTTCTTCTTCTTCTTCTTCTTCTTATTATTATTATTATTATTATTATTATTATTATTGATGAAGATAATTGAGGTCTCAGAGAAATTCAACATTTTATTGATTTTTTCTTTCATCATTATTTTTTCTCTTCTTGTGGTATGTCGTATATTCAGTTTCCAATTTTTAAAGGGTAAGGTATCTGTATTCATATGACTATTTAATAACTTTATTGATAACAATTCGGGTATATCTTCACACACATATATAAATAATGTAAATACAGTATATACATATATTGATTGATTGATTGATTTAAAGTTTTCTGGCGTCCTGACTTCTAAGGGCATTGACACCGAATATACATATATAAACACATATGCATATATATATATACATATATATATATATATATATATATATATATATATATATATATATATATATATATATATATATGTATATAAATGTATATATATATATGTATATATATAGATAGATAGATGTGTGAGCATGTATGTGTGCGCACGCACACGCATGTTTGTGTGAACAGAGAGAGAGAGAGAGAGAGAGAGAGAGAGAGAGAGAGAGAGAAAGCGTACCTATTGCTTTCTTTTATAAACAATTAAGTCGCTCAAAGAAAACCATCGAGATATAAAGGCGTCTGCTAAGAACCTGGATATAAACATTACCATAAAGGTATTCTGAGCTTTATTCGTCCAGTCCATTGCTTGCCAGCACTTTTGTGTTAAAGCAAACAGCTGGAGGATAAAGTCTTGACAAGCCTTTTTTTATCTGATGCTGTTACGAGCTTTCCCGAAATACCTCCAATGCCCTTTTCTCTTCGGCATATTTTGTCCCTGGAGCCATATCGTCACTTGAAAGTTTTTAGGGTTGTTCCTTTTCTCTCGTTGACTTCCATTAGAGACTAAGTCTCTTCCAGGCTCAACATGTTATTTTTGTATTACATAGTTTTATAATGTTATAAAACTTGAATATTTCGTTAAGGAATTATGGAATATTTGGATTACAGTCTTTCGGTATAAAATATATTTGTGTTTGACATTTTGAGAAGATTCGTCAAAAAGGAAAACCGTTCTGGCATTTAATCGTTTCGTTCCTCTTTTTCTATAGTATTTTCCTACTTGTTACATTTTGATCATGTAGATTATCTTTTCTAGAAAAAACAACATAATAATAGGTGTGCCAAATCAAAAGCATGTGACCAAGTTTAATTCCGAAATTCACGTGAGCAATAAATAACACATAGTTTGAACTTCTGGAAAATGGGTTGTAGATCCACTTTCAAGAACTTTACGGTGTTCCGAGTCGCAGAAATAAAGCTTCATGGAGAGAGGAAAAACTACCATCTTATCAACACAACACTGGTCTAGGGATTTAAAATTTATAACTGGCCAATCACATATTAGTTATAGGTATTGACTGCAGAGATATCGAAAACCATGCAAGGACGACCTCGTTACGAAATAATAAGTTTGTAAACACATTAGTTTGGGAACTTGCACAACTGACTACAGTTTCTTGAGTAGGTTCTGAGTACAAAGGAATGATAAAATAAAAAGAAGCACTGTAATATGACAGCAAAATAAGTAAGAGTGAACCAAATCTAAACACTATTAGTTTACTTAGCATTCTTAAACATTCTTTTTTTTCTCAAATTTATTGTGGACTAATTTTCTTTACTAACAATTAGACAAATATATATATTAAAAAAAAATAAAGAGTTGATTTTTTCAGTTCTTTCAATAATATAGGTAGAATTCGTTGGAAATTCAAGAATCTCTTATGACGGAATATTAACATGCATCGAGATTTCGTAATGATGTCCTTAAGTTCACTGCATTATTGGTACGATATTGAATTTTAACATGTCTTGGTGCTCCATTGGGAAGGTATAAACCTTTTCCAAGATTTAGTGCTCTAAAATACTGCTAATAATATGGATCTACGGATAATACTACGGCTACAAGTAGTACAAAGTGTTACGCGAAGCAGAATATAAAAGAGAGAGAAAAAAAACACACACACACACTCTTAAATAGACGTAATGTAGAACTACGAATAAATTTATCTAACATGTAATTTTTTTATTTCTTGCAAGATTAAGTTTTCTAAAAAAAACTCTGAATAATTGCCATAAATCTTCCGTCCCTGGAGGCTTCCTGATTGATTAAGAAAAGTTCGATCAAAAAGGGGGATAAACCTACCTCTGCCATAGAATTCTGGAACTTCTGATTAGATCAAAGTAGGATAAGGTTTTTCATATATATATATATATATATATATATATATATATATATATATATATATATATATATATATATAAATATATATATATGTATGTATGTATATATATATATATATATATATATATATATATATATATATATATATATATATATATATATATATATATATTCCAATTTTCATGCACTGATCATCTTTAAAGAACAATTCTTTGGCTTTGTAAGTTTCTTGTAGATTAGAAAGCAATATCTATTAACGCAGTCTACTTCATATAGTTGAGAGAGAGAGAGAGAGAGAGAGAGAGAGAGAGAGAGAGAGAGAGAGAGAGAGAGAGAGAGAGATTCCGAAACTCCCTATTAAGTTATGATATTGCAAAATTCATTTTCCATTATCTGTTATTAGCAACTGCAGAAAAGAAAAGGGACGTCAGTTGCCTTTCAAAGGTTGATGGAGAAATGAAAAGGCCCGTTCAAAAGCATCTTCATCTCTTATTAGAATCTTGTAAAGAACAAACTAGAAAAATGTAGAATGGTATACGCCTCTCATTTTCCTGTTCTTTCCGATAAAAGTTTCAATAAAGAAAAGAATGTCCTATAATTCATGCTCCCATCTGGTTCACGAACAATGAAAAGCAGATATAATGCCAGATCCGCATTAACATTTTTCATGTAACTTTATATGAAGAGTATGTAAAAGCTAGTTATTGATTCACGACTAAATTTACAGAAGAGCTGATAAGATGTTATCTTTTTTTTTTTTTTAAACGATACTATGATATTCTAAAAATTTCTCTGCAAAATAAATAGATTCAATATACAGAGGAACTCTGCATAATAAGGAAACTTCAAGGTTTTATTACCTTACATAATGAGACGCTGCGTATGGCTCTCTCTATATAAATTAGGAATGAAAACGGAAAAATCGTCAAATCATCTTAGAATGCCATGGATGGAATACATGCTAACATTCACTACATTCCTTCTTGAGATGAACACATTCTTTTTTGTCGAAACAGTATTAGAGAATGACAATGGAATCTCAAAATGTTCGTTTATAACTTATCATGATTTTAACCCTTTGCTCATGAAAAACACGCCCATAAGTACTATATATATATATATATATATATATATATATATATATATATATATATATATATATATATATATATATATATACATATATATATACATATATATATACAGAGTATATAAAAACACACACACCATATATATACAGTCATATATATATATATATATATATATATATATATATATATATATATATATATATATATATACATACACACACATACATATATACTTGGAGGAATTTCCACACAATCTAACAAAATTCTTGGAGATCTTCCATTATGAACTATACAAAATTAGGGAACAAGAACCTTAATAACGGCAAAACAATTATATTTTTATACATTAAAAGATTAAATATCGAACTTTTGTCAGGCCTCGGAGGTCTTTCAAATAAAAAATAAGAAACGCAAGGAGGTAGATAGACAATTAGTTAATTGCTCTAGGAAAAGTTAAGTACTTAGGATCATTGTTACTTCAGAAAGGAATACCGACTGACAGGAAGTAAGGGAAGGACGAAAACTGAAGACAAAAGATTAAAGAGGAAGATTTTAAAGAAATTTTCAGTTGACGAAATTTGCAAACGATGATTCTATTATAAAACAAATTGAGAAAATGAAGGGACATGGTTAAAGTCATTCATCCTCAAGAAATCTAATGCTAAACTATATTTCCTATTAATTCTGGTTAACAGAATATTACTAAAATTGATATGTCACGGGCCAAGAGTAGGTTGTGACTCAAAAGCGAGATGAAGGTGGTGTGTCACACGCGAGTATAGATGAAAAAACAAGTTTTGTCGTATAGGTAACTAGACCAATTAGAATGTTGATCAAGAGACGTAAGCTACAATGAAGTAATGACTGTAAAATGAAGAAAAAATCTTCCTTGTCTCTGAAGAAGGAAATTATTTGATGCAATTCCAATGCTTCTTTCCGGGGAGGGGGGTAAAAATGATTCCATGACAGTGTTTGGTCTAATGTACGACTTAAATCAAAGCAGCAAATATGAATATGTTGTTATATTTTAAACATATTTTCCTAGAGGTAATGATCAAGATTTCTTTTAATCATTTATTTTTTTTCCTCTTTCACTGAAGAGGCAGTATTTAAAAGAAATAATTGATTGATATTTTCAGATGATAAATTGTTTAACGCAACTTCCCAACACTTAATCGCAAATGAAAAATTCTATTCACAAATGGGGTTTCGACTATAAACCCTGTTTCATTAAGTGCTACATACATTGATAACAGTTTTTATTTTTATCAAATCAACCGGTGAAATGAACAATGAATAATTCTAAGACCTTATTTCCTTGGTCATTGAAATAAAAAAATTAAGTGTAAAATCATTGGATTTTACTTTTTATTGAATGATTAATCAAAAATATGTAACGGACTTGCAAACATTTGAAAGTCCTTCAGAATACATACAATTTTATGGCATTCAATGATTATCTAAGCTATTGACTTTATACTTGGCTTTATAAAATCACTTACTGACTATTATACATGATATTAACTAGATATAAAAAAGAGTAAAACAGTAAATGAATGTATACTGACACTCGCATAAAGATGACAAGAAAATCTCACAGAATAATAAGCTCTAGCATAAATATATGTTCTAGATAAATAACACAAAAACGGACTTAATTTTTGCAGAACATCTACATTCACCAGAGAATTGTTCGAATCACGTCTTTATGTGGTCTAAAAAACTATTGAAAATTTTGAATGGGATGAATCATTCCAATGTTTTATTCAACATACAGCAGATGTTCCTCCAATAAATCCTTGGCAAAAAGCGACCAACCAATAAGGGCATAAAATATTTATGTGACTTTACGTCCCAGGATGTCTACAACACACATACATGGTCTGAACAAACGTTTTTGTCTCTTCGCTGACAGTCCGTCGCCAGTGACATTTCGTGGCTGTGTTCCATTTTTTTCTTTTATTGTTGGTGAGACAATTCTGATGGTGTTTAGTATTTTTTGATAATTGCCTGTCATCAAGTGACAAGACACTCTTGTGTAAAGGGAACCTTAAATGCAGTGCTTTTTTCCTATGTTCATTCGGATGGTGTTGACATTCAACCGAAAAACTGGAAGGAAATACTTTTAGGAAAAGCAGGTAAATCAGGTGCCAATGCTATTGTAAAAGCATGGGATGGATGCTGTTAACAACGGTAGTGTAAAGAATACTTTAAGTTAAGGGGAAAAAAAATTATGATAAACAAGGAAGAATTATATAGGGAAAATTTGACCAATATAGTTGTATAAAATGGTGATAAGGCTTGTGTATTATCATTAAGGAGATTTGGCAGCCCAGTGAGTCAAATTTAACTTCAGCACTCCTGTAAAGAAAATTTTTTGGAGATAATTTATAAATATACATATATATATATATAAATATAGATATAGATATAGATATAGATATAGATATAGATATAGATATATATATATATATATATATATATATATATATATATATATATATATATATATATATATATACATATATTCAAATAAGCCATATATATTTTTTATACATTAATGTGTGGATTCTTTTAACGACCTCGGGATCAGAGCCCCAGGCGAAATCACACAAAGACAAGAGCTTGTGACCGACCGGGAATCGAACCCTGGTCCGGCAAGCTTGTATAGACTGTGACTAAACCACTTGGCCAAGTGGTTTAGTCACTGTCTATACAAGCTTGCCGGACCAGGGTTCGATTCCCGGTCGGTTACAAGCTCTTGTCTTTGTGTGATTTCGCCTGGGGCTCTGATCCCGAGGTCGTTAAGAGAATCCAGACATTAATGTATCAAAAATATATATGGCTTATTTGAATATGAAAAACAGGTCTAAATGTGCAAAATTTATCACACACACACACACACACACACACACACACACACACACATATATATATATATATATATATATATATATATATATATATATATATATATATATATATATAATTTTAACTGATAAAAATTAATTATATATAAAAATTATCATAAACATTCAAATTCTATGCTATTAAATCCATGCATCTTAATAACGTTAAAATCTAAAAACAGAAAATTTCTCAGAATCCGATAGAATATCAGAGTATGTTTTCTGACCAAAACATAAATATTTATGCCTTAAAAAACTCTGCATTAAGAGAAATTGGGAAGTTATTTCATAAAATATGCAAATTAAAAAAATCAATGGGTCAATCTTTTATGACCAATTGGCCATCTTACGAAAATAACTTGAGATTGTTTGTCTTTCTGGGGAAATAATTCGTTTTATTAGTTTTAGTTTATTATTTGCAGATTTGTTATTCCACATAGTTTGCTATTTTGCTACTATAAAATAAGTTACTATGGTTACATATTCGTAAACGGAGAGTTTAACGCCAAGTTGTGGTAAGTTTATTGCTTATTTAGCAACGGCATCCACTTTTTCACTAGCAACATTTCCAACATAGGCCGGAATCCAGCATATTTCAATATCTACCCCGTGAGAATAGAATTTGTTAAGCTCTTTAAATTACTATTCAGTAGTGTGTGGGTTAAATAGAGGTGATGTTATTGATAATTTTTGGTGACTATGGCAAACAAGATATATTTCAAAATCTATTTCTGATCACAATTCGAAGTAAAAATATACAAAAGAAAAAAATAATATGTAAGGCCTGTAACAATGGCGTTCTCCTTTCAATAAGAAGGTGATATTTTTGGGATTGTTAAGCATGGATTTGTGAATGTGCAAGGACACAGCAAAAAAAAAAAAAAAAAAAAAAAAAAAAAAGAGTAATAATAATAAATAAATAAAAATGTACAGTAGTAATTTTGGAAAAAATGACCACCATCGGTGTAATTGAATGATAAAAAAGTGTGAAAGATCCGGCATATCTATATTCATGCACAGTCACCAATGAACACCGAAACCTCACGTCGTTCCTTGACCCAATCTAGAACGCAGTGTCCTTACTCATCAGGGTATCTTTAACCACCCCCTCCTCCAACATACGTGGCCTAATCTCTCCCGGCCATAAAGTATTTTGCCTTAAAACTGGGTGTTATCCATATCATGAAAACCTAACTGCTCTGTCTTACCATTATCATTATTACCATTTTTATTAGCCATGCTACAAATCAAGTTGGAAAAGCAGGATGCTATAATCCTAAGGGTTCTAACGGGGAAAAAAGCCCAGTGAGGAAAGGAAATACGGACATAAATAAACTCCATAAGAAGTAATGAATAATTATTATAAAATATTTTAAGATCAGTAACAACGTTAAAATTGATCTGTCAGATATAAAAAATAAAGAGAGACTCATGTCAGCCTCTTTAATATAAGGCTAAGTCATTCTTTACAGATCCTGTTATGGAATGATAGGAGATTAATCATACTTCCCAGCCTCAGTACCGGGATAAATAGACAAAATTCATGAATCAAATCCAATGCGAAGGCGTAGGATGTACCGATTTTAACACTGCATTCACAAAAGAAAATACTGCTAGTTTTAGTTCCACAGACATGAAAGATTGCAATGTGTGCTTCCACCTGAACAACAATATTCACTCTGCAAATAAAGAGCAGCCAATCATACTCTAATTGAAGAGTTTAGTGAGGAATAGTTCCGACACATTGCCTTGTTTCTCGCCCTAAAGACTTTTACACACTAAGAGACGAGCGCGACCCAACTGTTTGTGGAATAATTACAGACGTACTCTAAACGTATTTGAAATAGCTGTGGGGTTATACTGTACAACGGTCTGGGCGAACAGTAAAGGACTGTAGGCCTGAGGAAATGCTGATTCCCACATGCTCACCTCACAGTTTAAGTACCAGGGATAGAAATGTCTTCTGCGTGGAAGAGTTATACATTAGGCGTCTCCAATTCATTTCGTACTAAATCCCTCAGACCAGCGATCTCATTGAAAGGTAGATGACTATCTATCTCCTGCATGTAACCACAGTCATATGGAATAGTATGAAGTGACACAAAGTAGACAAAGGAACCAGAAAGTTAGGTTAGTATAATTTTCATGGCAGGTACATCTGCTTTCTACCCTTCCTCCTGGTGACTGTAACATTTTGTATGGATTATATCCTGAACGTGGAACAGTAAAAAGAACTAGACCTTATGATTTACTGTGATTGGATGTTATCATGCGGTATTTGTAAGCTGAATGCTAAGTATTATAGTAATAATCTTTATAGTATAATCTTTTTAGTTATTTTTCATTGTGTTTATTTACTTTTATTTAACTCTTTGATATAAAATTTAAGTAACAAAGTGAAGTTGCTATGAGGTTTGGGGTTTTTCATTAAATAGAAAAATTTATCTAGCAAATTTTGTTTTGTGGCGTCGTCCCCTTTCTACGTTATTAGTATTTCATAAAATTATTTGGGAGAAAAATATTGGCTTGAAATATTATGATGGCACACGTACCAGTTTAGGAGGATGTATTTCATGGCGATGGGGATATATGATAGATTGGTTGTTCGTGATCTAATAATTTTGGTCAAAATTATTATAAAACCTTCTATTAAATATATATATATATATATATATATATATATATATATATATATATATATATATATATACATGTATATGTATATATATATATATATATACATATATATATACATATATATATATATATATATATATATATATATATATATATATACATGTATATGTATATATATATATATATATATATATATATATATATATATATATATATATATATATATATATATATATATATATATATATATATAATATATAGGTGCTTCGTGTGTTAGGAAGCCTGATACATTTTTCTTTTTCAAAGACATTGATTAGCTGTTTCATGAATTAATGATAAAAAAGTATATTTAATCTAAAAAGATATTTGGAATATGAACATGAAAACTAGTTGGAATGAAATGCAAAAGCATCTGTGAGTTGGAGAGAGAGAAAAAAAAAAAAAAAAAAAAAAAAAAAAAAAAAAGTGAACTGGGCAGTCGTGCAAGTGAATTCACATTCGGGATTGTTGAGGAAAGGTGGTGAGGAAGCAAGTTATTTTTTTTTTTTTATTCTGGAATGAAGCGCATGACACCGGAACAAGTGGCAGTAGTGAAGGCACTGGGAATAGAATGCAAATTTCTCTTTTAAGACAAGCAAAGGCATGTGGGATTTTTTCAGCCAATTCTGAGTGAAAGTCTTTTAGATTTGACCTGGAAATTTTTGGGTTTATATATATATATATATATATATATATATATATATATATATATATATATATATATATATATATATATATATATGTATATATATATATATATATATATATATATATATATATATCTTCATCATTATCATCATCATCTCCTACGCCTATTGACGCAAAGGGCCTCGGTTAGATTTCGTCAGTCATCTCTTTCTTGAGCTTTTAATTCAATACTTCGCCATTCATCATCTCATACTTCACGCTTCATAGTCCTCAGCCATGTACGCGTGGGTCTTCCAACTCTTCTAGTAGTGTCTCTTGAGGAGTGCGAAGAGTGTCCCCAAACAATCTCCATCAACCCTTCATCCTGATGTCATCCACATATGCCACTCGAGTAATCTCTCTTTTAGTTTCATTTCTAATCCTGCCCTGCCATTAAACTCCAAATATCCTTCTGAAGGCTTTTTTCTAAAATCTACTAAATCTATTGGAGATTGTTACATTGTCATACCTGACTTATGTTCATAGAGTATCATCGATCTCACTAAACTGATATATAGTCGGATTTTTTTATGCAGTTTCACACCAATTGATTTCCAAATTTTACTTAACATAGCCTTTGTCTGATTTGCCTTTTTCAATCTTTCACTAAACTCTAATTCTAAAGACCCTGTATTGGAGATCATAGTTCTTAAATACTTGAATGATTCAACCAAATTAATCATTTCTCCTTCCAATGATATTTCATTTTTCCTTGCATACTCCGGTCTCATCATCTGCGTCTTTCGTCTATTTATCTTCAGCCCAACCTTGCATGATATTTCATGTATTCTGGTAAACAAGCATTGCAAATCCTGTGGTGTTCTGCTAACATGGACAGCATCATCAGCATACTATAGGTCTGCTAAATTCCTATCACCAATCCAGTACAATCCTTCCCCACCATCTCCGACTGTTCTACGCATTGCAAAATCCATGAGAAGTATAAACAACATAGATGACAACACATTCCCTTGGAGTACTCCACTGTTCACTGGAAATTCCTTTGATAAGACTCCATTAACATTAACTTTGCACTTGCTATCTCCATAAACAAACTCAATAAAATTTACATATTTATGAAGAATTCACAATAACGCAGGACTCTCCACAAATAGGTCAGTGCACATTATAAAGGCTTTTGCATGGTCAACAAATGCCATCAAAAGTGAATTTCTATATTCTACGTATTGCTGTACAACATGTCTCGAAATGAAAATTTGGTCACTGCAACTTCTACCTTTTCTAAATCCTGCTTGTTTCTCTACAGTCTCTTTAGCTTGAGCATACTATATATTTTCATAACAACTGACTTTAGTGTTATGCCTCTGTAATTATTGCAATAAGTCAGGTCTCCTTATTTTTTTTTTTTTTTTTTTTTTTTTTTGTTCCACCAACACTCCTACCTCCCATTCACCAGGTTTTGCCTCTTCATGCCACATTCTAAGAAATTATCTTGTAAGTAGTCAGGGAGTCACTTCATTTTAGGCCAGTATCATCTCTGCAGTTATTCCATCGTATTCAAGAGCTTTTCAGGGGTTTTGAGGATAGCTTCGACTTTAAATGTACTGAATCATTCATGGGCACATCAAGGTCTTCATCAACTTCAGGTATATCATTCAAATTATTCCCTTCATATCTCCTATTCATGACATCACTAAAGTGTTACATCCAACGTTGTCTTTCTTACTCTTCTGTTGTTATAACAGATCCATCTCTCTTTTTGATGGGTATATGATTCTTCTTTGCTCTTGTCGAGATTTCATTAATAATTCTATGAGCAATTCTTACACCATAGCCACTCCCTGATTTCATAGCTTTGTCAACCTCATCTGCTTTACTGTCCAAATATTATCTCCAGTCATTCTTTGATTTTATTTTGCCCTCACGATCAATACTAGGATACTTAGCATGCTCTACCTTGTAATTTTCATTACTTCCTCGAAAACTTTCAAAAATCCATTTCTGTCTTTGTCTCCTTTTTATGGTATACCAAATATTAATTGATAGCCATGACTTTCTCCTTGTAAATGTGTGTCCCTCGACTTCACGACCAACTGATTGATATATGTTTGTGATATCAGACCATTCTTCATAAATTGTCTGCTCTTCGTCTCTTAGAGTCTCTAAAAATGTAAATCGATTCCTATATTCAATTACAAAAGTTTCTCTGTTCTCTTCTTCTAAAAGCTTAGTTGTATCAAACCTACGTATTCTATCTACCTTTCTTTTAACACACACTTATTTATATATACAAATATACACACACATATATATACAGTATATATATACATATTTATATATATATATATATATATATATATATATATATATATATATATATATATATATATTCAGTATATATTTATATATTTTATATAAATATATATTATACATATATATTACACATATATTATACACACACACACACACACATATATATATATATATATATATATATATATATATATATATATATATATATATATATATAGTATATATATGTATCACCGCATTTAATGTAAGTAGGATGGACAAAATACCACATCGTGATAATTTTTTATCATTTCACAGTTCATTTCTTGAGAAGAGAGATCTTTTCTGAGATCTCATTCAATCTTCAGTTGATAACTCCTAAGAAAACATTAATCTAAGTGAAATTGATAAAATAAAAAAGCCATTCCTACCACTGAGTGCGCATAGTCCTTTAATGGATGTAACATTTAAAGCATATATAAAAATGTGAAACGTTCATTCCATAAAATTCCTGTTGATTGAAAATAGAATAGAAGAATTATGAGATTTTATACTTGTTAAATAGTTTTTTTCTGAAGAGCATAAAAAATTCTTCGCATGTACCTTGGACGCCAAGGACAGAGGCAATTAATCGATCTACTACGGACCAAGTCAATCCCTTTCGAAAAGCGATTCTATTTTCTTATTTAGTAACGAAGATGGTGCAAAGTTAGCAAATCTTTTCGAAAGCTCCTTTCGTTTCTCTCTCTCTCTCTCTCTCTCTCTCTCTCTCTCTCTCTCTCTCTCTCTCTCTCTCTCTCTCTCTCTCTCTCTCTTAATATGCCAAATTGTAACTATTGACCTGAAATTGATTTTGTTAAAGTAGTAGTGATTAGGAAAGTTTGAGAAACGGTTAAGCTATGAGGCCAAACATTTAGATAAAAACATATTTTTTTTTCAAACCAAGAGAATAAACCAAGATAGACAAGCTTTCTATCCTAAGATGCAAAAGGCATTTTATGTTAACGCTAATGTTAACCCTAGAATAAAAGAATTAAAACTTACCTAAAATGCGAAGGAACACCACCCACAAGATGGCTAAGCAAGTTTTTTAATAGTACAATTAGTGGTCGTTGAATTACATGATTGTATTGCAAGGTAAAGAAACCTAAAAGCTGAAAATCAAATATATCATAAATATATCATCATATAAACTACGAAAAAATTATAAAAATCATAAAAGTTTGCTCTGTACAGGATATTTGAGGTTTTTGTAACTTGATGGCGTGTTAACCTTCCAGTTTACATAAAGCATTTTCTGATACGGTTACTAGCTACAGACAATGCATTCCTAATCCGTAAACCACCACAGTCGACCAGCTAACTAAAAAGCATCTAATGTATAATTTATATTTACTTAAGAACAAAATTTTTCGGGAAACGGAACTTAAAACATCAGTTTGTCGAAATTATTTCAGTATTATTTACTGATAGGGCAATGCTGATGACTAACAATGCAAGGATATTAAAGACATACATATAAATATACATATACATATACACACACACACATATATATATATATATATATATATATATATATATATATATATATAAATATATATATATGAAGTATATATGATATATATATATATATATATATATATATATATATATATATATATATATATACACAAACATACACACACACACACACACACACACACACACACATATATATATATATATATATATATATATATATATATATATATATATATATATATATATATATATATATATATAATCTGTCTTCATCGTTTTACCATTTTGAAACAATAATTAATCCTTTACAGTACTCTCCTTTTTTACGCCATTGCATATACTTTCATTTCTAAAATTTTCTGTTTTTCTGATAGCTAAAATACCATGCAGTAAAAAAACCTACTAAAATCTATAAACTTTTGTATTCACAATAAATATTCCCACTTGATTCCCCGTAACGATGAATTGCATAAACAAGTCCTCCATTGTTTCCCTCCCTCCGTTTCTCACCTATTTTATGAATCAGCTCTTCTCTCATTTTATAAGTGTATGTATACACACATCTATATATACACATATAAAAAAGCTTTATATACATATATATACATATATATGCATATCATATAATATAGATATATATACATACATATACACATATTTATACACTCATATATATATATATATATATATATATATATATATATATATATATATATACATATACATATATATACATACATATATATATATATATATATATATATATATATATATATATATGTGTGTGTGTGTGTGTGTGTGCATACACACACACGTGTTACGGATGTTGAAAAAATATGTAAATGATATATATATATATATATATATATATATATATATATATATATATATATATATATATATACACATATATATATATATATATATATATATATATACACATATATATATATATATATATATATATATATATATATATATATATATATCGGTTTTATTATATACTGTATACTATTACGGCTGGAGGATTGCATAAACTTCAGAGCTCCTGTTCATTTTTACATAAATCTGTTACACACGAAAAATAAAAATAAAACCCGACCTCTGAAAATATTACATAACTCCCAGACGGCAATATAGTGTATATGAACACTGAATATCCAAAGGACTCTTACTTAACACTCAAAACAAAACTGGGTGATAACTTTTTAAGAGCTATTCAAAAGCAACCTCTTACTTTGGTGCTAGTCAGGGATTACGAGCAAGCGCTATTAGGAAATATTGGTGATCGAAATAATACACACCTTACAAAAATAAATATATTCGGTAAAAGGTTACAACAATAATACAAAAAAAATGATCACCACAATTAAATTACTCGAAATATTACATCTGAACAAAACCTTAGACTGATACAAGAAAATTTTCTCTAAGAAAAATTATGCAATCACTTGTTTCACTAGAAATTAATTTATAAAAATATCTAATTTGGATACGTAATGAAAATAGCTAACACTTTAACAATCTAATGATTAAACACTAAATAAAATTTACATAAATGTAACACTTAGGTCTTGGATCACACAAGGTAACCAAACAGCTAAGCAAAATAAATACACTTCACTGTTTAACCTAAATCTCACAGGACCAGTTACAAAAATTTATGTTAAACAAGTACTTACATTAACACACTACGCTTGATTTAACCTCCAAAAAAATTTCCTCAACTCTTGAACAACTCTATACAGTATACTTTTTGGATCAAAACCTTATTCACGTTTGAGAGGGCACACACTTGGCTCTTTCAAAGGGATACGCTGAATCTCTTCTCCTGCTTACGCATTCCTAGGGGCATATTATTAACTTAATTTGTCTAGAATTTTCTAAATAGATTATTCTTGTGGCTTGGGGCAAGGATCTAGCGGTGAGGTTGCCAATGTAGAAAATTGAACAGGGCAACAAACTTTGCTTGCAAGGCAACCCTCTTTCAGCTAACTACGCCCAATTCCCTCCCCAAAACAATAAAAAAAATAATAAATCTATTTCAAGAATTTTCATGCACCTTCTAAGCACGTGGAAATATAAACATGATATAATACCTCGTGTTCATACCTTGTATGGGTCATACAACATACCTAAACTCGATTACATAAGACTTGGTAACAAAACCAGTGAAATAAAAGTTAATTCTTAAAAATACCATAAATTTACATATACTGACTTGAATGAAATATACAATTAAATGAATGACGAAAGTTTTATGTAATTTACATACCTTTACTTAAACCTACTTGAGATGAACTCACCTTACAAGCTGGCTATACATCTCTTAAATAAAAAAATAAAATCCATGAATAATATATTTACTCTTACGCTAGACCAGCTTCTTAAGAAGACATACACACACACTAACACATACGTACATATATACAAACACATACACACACACACATATATATATATACACATATATTAAAAGCTGTAAGTATATTTCAATATGTATATATATATATATATATATATATATATATATATATATATATATATATATATACACACACACACATATATACATATATATATTTGTGCATATCAAATGATATACGGTACATATATATACATATAAAAACACACACGTATATATATATATATATATATATATATATATATATATATATATAAATATATATATATATATATATATATATATATATATATATAGATATATATGTATATATAGGTTTTATGTATACTGCATACATACACACACGCAAGTGGACACACACACACACACACACACACACACACATATATATATATATATATATATATATATATATATATATATATATATATATATATATATATTCAGAATATCGGGGAGCAATAATAATCTGAACAACAACAACAAAACAAATAAGATTGTAATATCAGCAAAAATGTAGAATAAAGGGGCAGTGTCGCCACTTGAAGAGTATGAGATTTCTACTGCCTAAGAAAGGGATCAAGAAGGTAATTGTAGAACTTAGAAGTGATTGGAATGAGAGACGCTGAACGATGCCATCCAAGTGTTATTTATTTTAAGAGAAAGTTAGAACCGTAAAGTCTCGATGTCTTCTTTTCAGATATATGAATCGCAATGCGTTAATTTCTTTTGAAAATATTAGAGAATTCTTGAATGAGGGTCGTTATTCTAATAGAGTACCAGAGTTATGAAAAGGATATTATTGATAAGAAAGCTTAATCCTAAATGATAGTTTGAGGAGAGACGAGTAAGAGAATTGATGGCTTGAATAAAATTTAAAAAAAAAACTGTTTCAAGTACCATAAACCAGTTGGAAGTAATTTTCTTGTGGAATTGGATGGAAGAACAAGCAAAACCAGCACGTTTATCTGAGAAGAAAGCAATATAAGATTAATTGGAGATATTAGAATTTGCTAGTAATATTTTTAGTTAAGGCCTTTCATTGATTAGAATTTTTAAAACCGCAACACATTTTTTACGTAATTTCTGAGTTAACAAGTGTAGGAAAAGGTAAGCTTTACATATCCCACCTGATTTTTGCAAAAGCATGTGTCGATATTACCTAAGGATCGTTGCATAATACCTAACTGCTCAAACTTTTCGGCCTTCTACTGTTCCTTAAATCCAGCTTTCTTTCTCTCATCATATAGGTGGTGAATGGTCTGAAAGTACCATCACCGGGACTTCATTGACCAAATTAATCATTCTAACCTAATGCAAAAATTCAATGAAGGATAAACCCTTGCATATTCCATTTTTGGACATTTGTTTCTCAAAATCTGATTTTGAGAAAGAAATGAACAATCTTTTTTTATACACAAAGCTCTGAGTCTAGGTTAGGAGAGTTAGTGGTCCAATACTATATTGTTTATCATTTAGAAAAAATTGTCTTTATACTTTTTAGGAGCTTATATTCACTGTATTCAACACAAAACAAAAGTAAAATAGTATTATCATTTCCATTTATAGGTTTAAAGACCGCTCATGAATGGCAGGGGCAAGGGGCAGTGACTTTGCCCTTTCGAGCAGGACAATGCCCGAGAAACTGACACATATGATCAGCGCCCAAGCCCCCTCTCCACCCAAGCTAGAACCAAAGAGGGCCAGGCAATGTGCTGCTGATAAGTCAGCAGATATACCTATAGATTCCCCCAAAACCCACATCCTTAGCTCACAGTAATGGTGAGGATGCAGCGACCAAAGAAACTTATAAGTTTGAGAGGGACTCGAACCCCAGTCTGGTATTCGCCAGTCAGGGACGTTACCACATATGCCACCACAACCCTAAGGAATATTATTGCACTTTAAAACTTGATAACCAGATATATTCATTTTGAACTTATTCTTGAGCCTCTTGTTGAAGATATATTGCATTTTAATATATATTGCCTCATACTACCAGAGTCTATCTTTTGATATCAACTCACTGAAACTGGAAAAGAGACAGTTCTGTTACGTGTGAGTGAGCCCTGAACCAATTCTATCTCGATACCATTGGACTAAAGTTTTCATTCGTTTTTAACGCCACGAAAGATTTTTCCCCATTCCACTGTTCATTCGTATTCTTTACACAACAGACTCTTCATTGCTTCATAGGGAGTACTTTATCAGGATTCCAAGTCCATTCGCTCTTTTCTTTTATAATATTCCCGTTGTAGGGGAAACCGGAAAACAAAACTTAAAAAATATAGGGCAATGAAAAAAAAAAAAAAAAAAAAAAAAAACTGTTCACTAGAGATTCTGGAACTTTTGTACTGGAATAGAGATCAAGAGAGCTTACCTTAATCTCGGTCCGTTATTCCGAATGCCTTTTTGTGTTGATGCAGTGAAGTTAGTATTTGCATTTATAGTCTTATGAAGTAGCCACCATCTAGGAAACAGCTGCTCACAATAGTAACGAAAATGGTGGAAATAAATATCCGTAATAATAGCTTGCCATTACAGAGGTAAGCTAGTGCCATTACATAATATCAATTCAAATGAGACAGTCCATAAATACCAATGAATTGAGTTATCTTGAGATGGATTTCTGAAGATGGTGGTTAATATAATACCTTTCATGGAAAATCATTAAGTCAAAAATGAAGCATAGAAGCCAAAACTGGAATGTGGAGAGAAATGCGATTATAATTGTGCTGATGTATTCGCAACGTCAACGTTAATAGTTTGTTTTTTCTATTAAAAAACACACAGTCGCAATTAGTCATAACTTTGAAAGTACAAGTTCAAATACTGTTTCATCATACAGAAATTTCTCGCAGATTTATCTTCATATCTTTTATAAAAGCATAGTGAAAGCTTCAGTTCCAACTATTAAACTAGGTAATGCAATTGCCGACAGTGTGTCACCTTTCTGCGTAGGAAGTTTTAGTATAATCTGCAATAATAGGTGAGGTCTGCTCTTAAATATTGGGGGGGGGGGCTATTTACCCTTCGGTACCCTTAAAACTGAAAGAATCTCCAAATTGTCACGAATATATAAAATTAAGGAATTACCCAACTTTAGGATTCCAAATGCTTACTTCTAAAAAAAGATGAAATTAAGCCACTTGGACACAGGCTATCATACTCAGTCATGTTTAACATGCTAACTTATTCTAATATTATAAACATTTTGGCTGCATTTATTTCTAATCAGGCCAATCTAAATTTTTCAAACAAATGACAAAATAAAAATAAATTCCAGAGTTTCTACTTTATTCGGAGATGATGTTTATTTTAAAAGTTTAATTTTCCGTAATCGTGAAATTATTTCATTAATTCTGAAGAAAGATAAGATATGTCTAAGATCTATTACTTTTAGTAAGGAGACTAAAATTATCCCAACCGATATGTCTTAGCTAATTCAGAATTGTTGCTGAAATTTTTATGAATCAAATATTCTAACTTTGGATTTATTGCGTTGGTGAAGTGGGTCTTTCTAGATATCATAGCCACTTTACCTGGCAGGAGTATAGAGATTCTAATGCTAAAATGGTATTTTCAATTTTCATATCGACAGTATAATATCTAAAAGTACAGACCTAAGATAAGTATAAAGATCCCTACATAAAAGTTATAATTGTATCTTCTTTCTAGTATTCATTGAAACATGAAACAACCGTCTCCTCCCTTTCCTAAAGATAATGACCTTCTTTACAAAGATACCCGTAAATGGCGATTTTTTTTCTTTTCCTCTATATATATATATATATATATATATATATATATATATATATATATATATATATATATATATATATATATATATGTATTTGTGTATATATATATATATATATATATATACACACACACACACACACACACATATATATATATATATATATATATATATATATATATATATATATATATATATATATATATATATATATATATATATATACATATATATATATGCGTGTGTGTGTATCAAAGATGGTAAGGTAAGCTACCTAAAACTTTGTTTTATCGTAAATTTCCGTCAAAATGTAAAAGATTTTCGACCTTATCTGAACTAACCGTCACAAATGTCACACAAAGCAGCCAATTCCATTATGTAGCATCAAAGTCTTGATACACAATCAGGCATACACATATGTTCACCTACGTCAAAGCTGAAATATGGATGTACATTTACATTTCAAATCAGGAAGGAGCGCGCCTTTCAAATCCCCCAGGGCTCAAAAGAATGGAATCTTATATGAGCTGAAGTAGGAATGATGTGACTATTTTATGGGGGAGAAATAAAATTTTATGGAACCAATGTTGCTCTCAAGAGGCAATGGGCCTGAGGTTACTAAGCCTCGGGCCGTCTTTCTTGAGAAACGTTTAAGATGTTTCTTTGTTTTGTCTTTTGTGTCAATTTATGTTGAAAACTTTATTTACGTTCGAGGTTTTCTATTCTTTAAAGACTTAAAAGGTGATTTACATTTCTTAGTGTTTATATTTGCATTGATAGACAAAACATTAGCAGTAATTTTATATTACTTTTAGCAGTACTATCTACTCCTTGTGTATACTTAGTATACTGTAAGGCTTGTTTTGCGTAAAGAATACGAACTAGAAAGATTTGAATAAAAGTTTTCAAGCAAAATTCTACGAAGTTATTAAAATAAATTTTCTATATCATTAATTTTTTTTTTTTTTCATTTTTATCACCTTATAAATATCATAACATTTATTTAAAATGTTACAGCCTCTAAGGTCCATGTTTTACGAATCCAAAGACATTAAGGTCTTAGATGCCTTATATGATGACTAGCTATCATTACATCACTACTCTCTCTCTCTCTCCCTCTCTCTCTCTCTCTCTCTCTCTCTCTCTCTCTCTCTCTCTCTCTCTCTCTCTCTCTCTCTCTCTCTCTCAATCATTCATGCCACTTTTCTTCCTATGAACTATAAGAATACGCATTATCATATGGTCTTTTAAAAAAAGCTCTAAAACCGTAACACGGTAAGAACACAGAAAGGCGATCGCCTCATAACAAAGACGAAAGACTTGAAGAAAGAAGCCGCATCTCGTTGGTGCTCCAACCTGAAAACTTGCTTCGGATTATTAAATAGAGAAGAAACTTTCGTTCGGTTTCGTCTCCTTCAAAGAGAAAAGAAGGCTAAAATTCCTTTTCTTGGAGGAAAGTTTCTTTTGGAAAGAATACTGAATACTAAGAGTGCAGCAGTCGAAACTGAAAATCCAGAGAAAACATTTTGAAGAAATGTTGCCTTTTGATCCTTCCAAAAATGTTGGTCAATAACAACTGAGTTCAATTATGAATTAATTTGGTAGCGTTATGAGTATTAATCTTATTTCTTATGAAGTTTGTCTACAGTATATAAACCTCTTCTTTTTCTAAGATCGCTCGTAAATCCCGGCGGTAAGGGGCAGTAACAATGCCTTAGAGACTAATGGTATTTACATATGAGCGCTCAAGCCTCTCTACGCAAACTAGGACCAGGAAGGGCTAGGAAATGGCTGCTAATGACTCAGAAGGTAGGCCTATAGGCTCCCCAAAATCGCCCATCCTTAGCTCACAGGGATGATGAGGTTGCAGACACTATAGGAAACCATCAAAATTGAACCGGTTTCAAACCTCAGTCCAGCAAATCACCAGGATGGGGCGTTTCCAACAGGCTACTACAATCATCTCTATTTCTCTCTCTCTAATCAGTTGTGATTCATTTTAACTGAAAGAAATTAAGGAAGACTCTACTAGACATAAAAGCCATTTTTCTCTTGGCTCATCTCTCCAATTAAAAGCCAACACCAATTACCACCCTAAGATTAATGGACAAAGTAGCTGGAAGAGTCGAACGGTCACTCTTCTTTAGAGGGTTCGAATAAGCGAATCTTTTCGGAAAGTTGTAGCGGAAGGAATTAATTATCTTATGGGAAAGATGAGGAGGCACATGATAACAAACCATAGAATATCATTTTCATTTCTATGAATACTGGAAAAATCGAAAAACGGTTGGTATAGTTTTCAGAGCTGTACTCTTTCAAATCTGTCAACATTTGACAAATAATCATTCTCTCTCTCTCTCTCTCTCTCTCTCTCTCTCCTCTCTCTCTCTCTCTCTCTCTCTCTCTCTCTCTCTCTCTCTCTCTCCACGTTTCACTGGTACGAGTTATTGTATCCATATATGTTAGTATTTCGTTCACAGTTAGTGTTTGATGTTTTATTATCATTTTAGAATTAATCCATTTTTTATAATAATCCTTTAATTTTTATTGAAAATGTTTCAGTTCTTCTGTTTCGTTATTACCTTATGCATTCATCGTAAGTGGTATGACCCTTGTAAATAGTTTTTATTATTACTGTATTTACGAAGTTATGAGTTTTCATTTCTAACCGAGATATTATGAATATTACTTTGAAGTTTATTTTCCCCATTCGCAATTCGCATTCAGCACGTTGCACTATGCTATAAAAATATCAGAACACTTTATAACTATGAATAAGACCATTCATTCACTAATGGGAAGCGGTTTCAATGTTTGGTGAAACAGAATTTAAGTCAAGATTTGCTAATTCAATAGTTCATTAAAGCTGCAATTTTATTTATATTAAGATTTTCAGCTTTCAGTATATAGTGTGTTTACAGTCATTAAGTTCTTCGTAAAATAAAGTATTTATGAAATTAACATTTTGAGACGTGAGAGAGCAATTAAGATAATTAGGTATATGATAATTTTCTAGTAAACATATTAAATTACTCCTAATAATTTGCCATTTATGTTGGGAGGAAAAAATGTTAAAAGATTTTAATAATCATGATGTAATGAATAGCTAATTTTTATGGTTTCATAATGTGCATATCTCCGAACAGTCTGGAAACAACGTCAATTGAAATGAAAATTTCATGGATTAAGTGAAAACCAGGCCTCTTTGGTATTCCTGGTTTGCTCGTAAATAATGTACAGGTAATTCTACACTACCAATAATTCAAAACACAAATACCTATCCAGAGGTTTATGCTAAAATAACTTTAGGTTCAAGGAGACCAAAACAACTTAACCATATATTGGTGTCTTTTGAGCCACGTCTTACCTTTCCGTCCTTAGGGCAACGAAAATATTCTTCAGAACTTGATCACTTGGCGTAGCAAAGATACGCATTAGCTATTAACATTATTTCACAGATTATAGAATATATTTACATAATATCCACTTGCTTTGTAGCATTAACCTCTTAATTGATAATTTCCATAATGATAATTATACTATATGCAATAATAAGGCTTTTCTTAATAGTTTTGGAACTGCTGATTTCAACCATTACAGACCAGTTTACATAATATTTTCTTTTGCTTTGTTCTCCCTTATATTACGTGAACAAATATTGCTAGGCAATTTAATGTTCTTCTTAACTGGTTCTACATGAATACATGAACATATCAAATTCTGTTGATAGGTAAATACAATAATAATAAACAGTTAAATTTATTTTTTACAAGCAAAATATTTTTTTCATTATTTCTATATTGAATAGTTAGTATCTTTTTACTGTAAAGAAATATCTGTTATAACTATCAACAATTCTTCATCAAAAAAGAGTGGAACATTTTAGAAGAGTGATTTTCGTTAAAGGTTTTCAGCAAATTACTATTAATCCTCTATGATTCTTTGTTATGAAAGTAAAAGAACGTATAAGGTTACATGGAAAATTTAACATTGAATAAACTTATGGATCATGGAATATAACAAACTCTATTATATTGTATAGTTAACGAATAGAATGCCAGTACTTCGATATATCATTGATTTCATTAATTTATTCTTTTTTATTTAAACTTCCTTTCCTAAATAGACTTTTACCGAGATATTTCAAGGTCTTTAAAGCTAATGTAATGTCTATAATCATAACATTTTAAGCAGGCCATTAAGCAGTTTATTCATTCATAGGACATTAGCCTCTATTCCTTGAGGGTTCAAAATTCAAATTCCAATGAACTTTGTGTGGCGATAATGAAAACGCTGGAATTATTCTATCTCCTGTTGAATTTTCTTTTACTGCCTCTTATTACCTTTATTGCCCTTCCTATTATCTTCTTTCTCCAATCCCCTCATTTTCATTCATATTATCTTGGTTTATGGTCAATTGGCTCATCTCTGCGCACAGTCATTGTCTTTATGCAGTAGTATAACTAGATTACCGAACACGACCAAGGAGAAGAGATCTTCCACATTTTTAAGTATCAAAAGTAGGCTACATACACTGCTATGAATGTTTCTCTTACGGAACCTCCTCATATGTAGCTGCTATTTTCCGCTAATTTCTCTCTCTCTCTCTCTCTCTCTCTCTCTCTCTCTCTCTCTCTCTCTCTCTCTCTCTCTCTCTCAATGTATGTATATATATATATATATATATATATATATATATATATATATATATATATATATATATATATACATATATATACATATACATATATATACACATATATACTGTATATATATACATATATATATACACACACACACACACACATATATATATATATATATATATATATATATATATATATATATATATATATATATATATATGAGTGTGTGTGTTTGTGTGGGTTTACTTGTCACTACTAAACCATACCTAAGCTGTGGATAAAAGAAAGAAGGTGTCTCTTTCAATGACAGAATTTTTCTCATATATGATATTGTCATTGCTAATCTGGTATAGAAGCATTTTACAAAACTTCCTCTCCACGGACCTACGTTTCATTTATAAAATGCATTTGGCATTAAAGGCATTGGAAACTATTTGAACAATTCTAAGTGTGATAGACAGTTGTTCCCAAACTTTTTTTCTGTCATTTCCCCCCGCACCCAGTTTAACCATCCAGATATTCCTCTTCATTTGTATGAAGGAAAGAGTACTTTAAACACACTGAGACTATTTACTAATTTATGTATAAAATATACAAATATACTGACAAACGTATAGTTAAATCTACAACAAAAAATACTCTCTCTCTCTCTCTCTCTCTCCTCTCTCTCTCTCTCTCTCTCTCACTCTCTCTCTCTCTCTCTCTCTCTCTCTCTCTCTCTCTCTCTCTCTCTCTCTCTCTCTCTGACGTGAGAAAATTCATCTGATTTTTTTATTACTAGTAGCCAGTGTAATTATTTTCCACCCCAGTTGCTTCAAATTTCCCCCGAGTTTAGGAAATGCTGTTATAGACCACCGATATTTTGGGAAACTTCGCCGAGTCTGACTAAACCACCAAAATATTTATGTCAGGATTAACTAAAATGTTTTCCACTTGAACTTGATCAGGCTGTTATGGAAGTCGAATTCAGGGATTTGTAGGTTTGTCTTTTGAACTCGCATCAACGTATTATTTAATTCTTGGAAATTAGAGAAAGGAATTAAATCGGAGAGCAGTTAACCGTTTACAAAATTTACAGAAATTAAATCTAAAATTTTCGCCTCATTCTATAAAATAAATGGAAACGTTATCGTTGAGGAAAATTTACTTTTAACTGAAACGATCTTGCAAGCTGTGTCTCTTTCATTACTGCGTCGAAAAGATTTATTGCTATCAAAAAAGAGAAAAAATCTAGTGAGGATAAAAATTCTTTAGAGTGAAAGCAAAACTTCGTGGGTTGATGAATATTTGCCACTAAAGCTGAATACGCAAGGGGCATTCAGAACGAAAAGATATTTCTTTTTCAAGAACCCATTTATATTTCTTTTAAATCTCCTTACTTATTATAACACACGAGATTGAACCCAACATGGGGCAGGGTGGGGGACTTGGATTCTTCTTTTGTATGTTAAGACGCCAGAGTTTTTATAATTTTTTTAATTAATTGAACAATTAAAATCTATACCTGGCAGTTAGAAAAATGTGGAAGGTAGCAAGAAAAGTTTTAAAAAAAATTGCTGGACTATAAGCCTCATCTCAAAATATTTGAGAACAAAAATGATTATTAGTCTAAAGCAATGTCAGGCAGGGCAGCCGATCGGGACTATGCGGTCTACCCCAAAGCCATAGCAAAGTCCTTCAAAAATAAGGCAACCGTACTCACTCCATACAAAAATGGGAAATCCCGTTACTAGAAGAAGAAGAAGAAGAAGAAGAAGTCCCTGAAATTACTTCCTGTAATGGAGAAAGGGCATCAATAAAAGAGAAGACATTGTACTTAATTATTTTTTCCATACTGAAGCGTTGATGACTTCTATAGGTATCTTTGCAAGCTTGAGAAGCCGGTCACGCATTTCGCTAAGATATAACTTCTTTAACGCCTTATTTGTAATCGATCGTCATTGTGTGCTTCAAGAAAAATGAGATCCCTGTGTACTGTTATAATGTCACCAGCCACCCGTTGAGATACTACCGCTAGAGAGTTATGGGGTCTTTTGACTGGCCAGACAGTACTATATTGCATCCTTTTCTCTGGTTACGGTTCATTTTCCCTTTGCCTAACACATACACCGAATAGTTTGGCCTATTCCTTACACATCTTTTTCTCTCCTCATACACATGACAACGCAGATTACCAAACAATTCTTCTTACTGCACTGTAATTGTTCAGTGGTTATTTTTCTCTTTGTAAGGGTAGAAGAAACTCTTTAGCTATGGTAAGCAGCTCTTCTAGAAGGACACTCCAAAATCAAACCGTTGTTTTCTTATCTTGGATAGTGCCATAGCCTCTGTACCATGGTCTTCCACTGTCTTGGGTTCGAGTTCTCTTGCTTGAGGGTACTCTTGGGCACACTATTCTATCTTCTTTCTCTTCCTCTTGTTTTGTTAAAGTTTTTATAGTTTATATAGGAGATATTTATTTTAATCTCGTTGCTCTTCTTAAAATATTTCACTTTTCTTCGTTTCCTTTCCTCACTAAGCTATTTTCCCTGTTGGAGCCCCTGGGTTTATAGCATACTGCTTTTCCAATTAGGGTTGTAGTTTAGCAAGTAATAATAATAATAATAATAATAATAATAATAATAATAATGGGCATTGTCACTGATCTAGAATAAAGACTGTTCCTTAGAATCGAAAGCAATGAGAATTGCAAAAACTACCACAGATATCTCAAAGTGATAGATTGAAGTTTATATGACAAGTGACATGTGGGCTTCAATCCTACCATTTCCATTCATAAAAAGAACAATATTTAGGACGTAAACCTGATATATATCATGTTAGCTTTCATTTTACTTAACAGCTGAATGAAGCAAAAAATGTACAATAGGCTATATCAATATTGGAGAAACCTCACGAAATCGATCATTAAACTAAAAGGTCGGTTTAAACATATTCTTAATACCCTCAGGAAAGTATCGTCATGAATCAGAGTCCATTAATATTACTTACGCTCTAAGTTATAATACTGTGATGCCCTTTACGTTTTCAGAATTTTCAAGTAAGCGCATTTACATAATCAATGTTTCAGATATTTCTTATTTAGCAATCTTCATTATGAAATAAGATAT
>NC_090728.1:158315423-158340423 GCF_036898095.1 Palaemon carinicauda | reverse complement strand
ATTTTAAGATTAGCATAAAAGTTAGAATAGATCAGACTTATATAAACTACAGAATAAAAAGAGACTTATGTCAACTTGCTCAACAGAAAAGAATTTGCAAAAATTTTAAACTGAAGTTCCAATGATTCATCTCCCTGATCAGGAAGATCATTCCACAATTTATCATAGCTTGAATAAAACTACTAGAAAATTGTGTAGCATTATGCCTTATGATGGAGAAGGTATGACTGTAAGAATTAACTGCATGGTAAGGGAAGATCTGAGTGCAACGGATGACCTGAATTATGAAAAATCTTATGTAGCATGTATAAAGAACTAATTGAACGATGGTCCCAGGGATTAATTTCAAGGTCAAAATAATAAATTCAATAAACAATAAGCTTTTATCCAATAAATTAAGATGAAAGTTGGCAGATGAAGGCTAGATAGTAGAACAATATTCAAAACAAGGCAGAATGAACGAATTAACACATTTCCTAAGCATAGACTGATTACCAGAAATTTTAAAAGAATCAAAATCCTAAAGAATGGCACTGTAATCCTGGAACAATGCAATTCATTTAATGATCTTACGAAAAGAAAATAACTGGCTAAGCATGAAATTACAGTAGATACGGTGAAAAGTGTACCATCAGGTCACTGTAACTATCGGCATTTAATAGTTCACACACATGAACACTTACATGATATATCAATTCTATCTCCCCGGATAATAAATCCACACACACACAATATATATATATATATATATATATATATATATATATATATATATATATATATATATATATATATATTATTATTACTTACTAAGCTACAACCCTAGTTGGAAAAGCAGTATGCTATAAGCCCAGGGGCTCCAACAGGGAAAATAGCTCAGTGCGGAAAGGAAAAAAGGAAAATAAAACATTCTAAGAAGAGTAACAACAATAAATATCTCCTATATAAACTATAAAAACTTTAACAAAACAAGAGGAAGAGAAATAAGATAGGAGAGTGTGCTCAAGTGTACCCTCAAGCAAGAGAACTCTAACCCAAGACAGTGAAAGGCCATGGTACAGAGGCTATGGCACTACCCAAGACTAGAGAAAAGTGGTTTGATTTTGGAGTGTCCTTCTCCTAGAAGAGCTGCTTACCATAGCTAAAGAGTCTCTTCTACCCTTACCAAGAGGAAAGTGGCACTGAACAATTACAGTGCAGTAACCCCTTGGGTGATGAAGAATTGTTTGGTAAACTGTGTTGTCAGGTGTATGAGGATAGAGGAGAATATGTAAAGAATATGCCAGACTATTCAGTGTGTATGTAGGCAAAGGGAAAATGAACCGTAACCAGAGAGGAGGATCCAATGTAGTACTGTCTGGCCAGTCAAAAGACCCCATAACTCTCTAGCGGTAGTATCTCAATGCGTGTGTGCGTGTATAAACAACAACAAAAGCAACAACAACAACCGTAATAATAATAATAATAATAATAATAATAATAATAATAATAATAATAATGTAAACCTAAATCCCCGATAACAGATATTCGACGACCATATTTTCTTTATGTTAACACAAAGTTGAATAGTCTCATAAAGAGCAGAAACATTTGAAAGGAAAAGATAAAGCTTCAACGTTTGTCTTGCATCCCATCAGAGGCTTACAGAAAAGCAACAAATTCTCAAACTTCACAGAAACTACTTAGTTAAGCGTGTAATCTAACAAAGAAGACAATCAACAGAAGTATCCTGTCATCCAAAGTTCTCCCAGGCAAATATAAATGTAAATTGATTTGAGGATGGGAAAGGAGAAGCCTCATGAAAGCTTTGACTAAGCTTATAATTTGATTTTATAGTGGAGATCCTAAAATAATACTTTACTGTAAAATTAGAATTGAAATAAAAATAAAGGGGTCTCGGATATTCATAGCAATTGAGTACTTATTCAAGACAGATTATCTGAGAATTAATATAAAACCCATGATAGCAATATTGCCAATACTAATTTTGAATCTTTGAATGCTATGTATGAGTCTTAAGTAATATATTGGTGAGCTCATTTTGCTTCAGATATGTTTTCAGTAAAATCGCTTGGGATTCTTTGACCTATTTGCATTTAAACTAATCTATTCTGAAAGCCAGCAAGATTATTTCTTGTAGAAAATGGATTAAACAAACTCCCCTTGCATAGTTTATTTCAACCATAGTCTACTACTATACCAATCATGTCTTATTATCAATCATACTTTCAAAACTTCCTTTCAATTAACAATAGACGCTCGTTCCTCAGTAGTTCTTTCATGCTTCCAAACCTATTTTCAATGCTTTGACAAAAGATGTGCACTTCCAATATTGTTTGTATGTCCTGAGAAATATTTTCATATTAATCATTCTCTCACAACACCTTTCAATGTTTTAACAACAGACACTCTTTCCTGAAAGATCCTTTTAATGTCTTATCGTCGCTCTGTCACAAGACACTTCATTTAAATCTGGATAAAAAGCTTCAGTTTCATGTTATGAAATTTGCTGTACGCTCTTGGAAGGTCAATTAAATGTCCTGACGTCAATAACATTCTTTACATTTCTTTTTAATGTCTTAACATTGAAATTGCTCTGCTGACCACTCTATTCAATAGACTTAAATAAAGTCACTCACTCCGAATATGGCCTTTCAAGAACGTTAGTTATATTCTGATATCTTATTATACCTCGATATCAATCACAGCACTAAAACTTTCTTCCAATATTTTAGCTTTAGATGCTTGATCCTAGTAATTCCTCTTAATGCCTTGACATTAATTTTAGCTAGGCCTCTATTAATGCACTCCCGACACTTAGCTTCAAAGTTTGAACTTTGTTTTTATGCTCTTGATAGTTCCTTTCTTTGTCCTGATGTTATTCACTCACTATTGATACTTTCTTTCTGTCTTGATATCAACCCCCATGCTCCTGACAGCTACTTTATATATTTTTACAATTGTCACATATAGCCGATACTTCCTTTAAAAATTTTACTCAAAGGTGTGTACTCCGAAGACTTCCCTTCAATGAGTTAACATTAGTTGCACTTTCCTGAGAGCTTTTTTTTTTTTTCTTTTTTTTTCCATTCAATGTTTTACATCAGCCATGCGCACTAGTATTACTGTTAATGTCTTAACAATATACAAACACTCTCATCACTTGCTTTTAATGTACGCACATGAGTTCTATACTGACATTTACCCTAAGTCATTGACAACAGACGGGCACTCACAGCAGTTCTTTTTCAGTTATGCCCTCAACTCTCTCTTTACAAGATCTTCACAACTTAATTGTACTTCGTATATTCTCTTACAATGCCTTCTTAACAGCCATTTCCTTTTATTGTCTGGATTTAAGTCACATAATTTTAACAGTTCCTTCCAGTGTTCTGACGACAGTCGAGCATCCCAGGACACTTCTTCCAATGCCTTGATATCTACTATTCGCTCGTGCCAGGATCCTTTCAATATTCTGACATCAGTCGGTCGCCCTCAACACTTCCTTAACGTATTTGCGTCAAATGTGCAATTCCAACAATTCCTTTTAATGCCTTAGCATTAAACATGAGCTATTACAATTCCTATTAATGTATTAACATCAGTCGTGGGCTTCTCGCGCTTCAATTTAATGTCTTTACATTAGACTCTCATATCAGTTTTCCTTTCAATGTCTCAACATCAGTTATAACTTCGTTTTCGGGTATTGACTTTAGTAGTACTTCCCTGATGCTTTCCTTTGATGTCTAGATATCAGTAACGGACTAATAGCATTTCCTTTTAAAACTTTGGCGTCAACTGGGCCCTCCGAATACTCCCTTTTGATAACCTGGGATTAGTTTTGACATACCTACACTTCCTATTGATTTCTTGAGGCCAGCTCCAAACCTCCCATTCAATGTCTTGACTTGTAGAATTTGCATATTTACGTCTTTTTATATTCGTGTATAAATTTAGTTGATTCTTCCCCTTATTTCGTTTTCAAGTACTGAGTTCAATTGAAAATTAACAAGAACTTCCTCTATTTTATGATGTTCTCTCTTTTTAATAAACAGAGTATTTTATCTAGTGGTCCTCATTTCAAATCAAAGTGTCATTAAAACTAGGAAAAAAGTTTTTTTTTTCTTTTTTTCCTCAGGATTTAAAAGCACTATTTCCGTTAACATATCCTCTCCGGCATAGTAAGAGAGTTTGACCTTTTTCCAGGCTTACAGCTATTTGTAATAGCTTCCCAGATTGGGCTTCATTCTTTTCTTTTACGTATGATTCTTTACCCACATTAAACAGTTTATGATACTATTGGTTTCTGATTCAGTGACATAAGCTATTCTATTCGCTATGATCTTGAAAAAAAAGAAAATACGCAACAAGTGGTTGATTGGCGAGTCAAAAAAAAAACACCTTGCTTCTCAAAACGCATCTTTGTGAAATAAATATGTCTATTGATAACTAACAATAGTTCATATTTTTTGTCTTTTATATCTTGAATTATTCATAAATATTACCACTGTCAAATATATGTTCAACATTATACCTCATGTAGTCTGCTTCGCAAAACTCTTCACATTTATTAAGAGCAGTTCGATTTGCATGATATTGGTCAGCGTATTTCGTCTGTTAGCACTTTAAAAACAAACTTCAAAATAGTTTTTTTTTTTTCTTTTTTTTTTTGGCTCGGGATCTTATTGCAGATACATGATTATTTGCTCAACCCATGCGTAGCCTACATTTCCGTAAGTTATCTCAAAAGACTTATTCATATATTTTGGCTAAAAATCGTGAAGAACTATTGATTAAATTATTTTTATTTCTTATTTAATCATTGGAATGATATATTCTCAGACTATTAATCGTTGATGAAAGTAGCCATCAGAACGTTAGGTAAAGCAATAAACGTGGTGATTTTTTTTTTTTTTCTTTTTTTTTTTTACCACCATACCTGTTGGCTTCAAATAAAGGGGTTGCGGTGGGTGTTGGAGGTTTAAAGGCTACTCATGAATGGCAGAGGAAAGAAACAACGGCAATGTTTTAGTTAACAGGACAATACCCTAGAGACTGATCCTATATACATATGATTAGCACCAAAGCCACCCTCTCCACCCAAGCTAGGACCGGAGAGGGCCAGGCAATGAACGCGGATAACTAACCAGGTACACCTATAGACTCCCCCAAACATCCCAACCTTACCTCACAAGGATGGTGAGGTTGCAGACACTAGAAGGAACTATCAAGCTTGAGACTGACTCGAACCCCGGTCCAGCAGATCACCCGGCAGGGACGTTTCCAAAAAGCCACCAAAACCAAAATTGGTGGAATAAAAAAGAACTAGAATGTCTAGCTTCATTTTTTCTGCCATGGAATTCTTATTCGAGATACACACATTTATATATATATATATATATATATATATATATATATATATATATATATATATATATATATATATATATATATATATATATATATATATATATATATATATATATATATATATATATATATATATTTCCAATTACACACCTAGCTGTTGTATAAAGACATTTTATTATAAAATGTCTTTGAAATCTTGGCTATAATAGACTGTCCACCGTGAGAATTAATATGTTCTAAAGAGGATAAAGTTTGCTCATATTAAAGCTCAGGAGTTTATAGAAGCATATATTGAAAAATATTACAGTGGAAAAGAGTGATGCTATGCCATAAAAAATATATAGACCAAACGTAAAATAATTGTTATCTGAAATTTTAAAGGAATTCATGAACAGCATAACCCGTAAATACTATATCAACAATAAAAAAAAAATCATAATAGTTCAAACTTCATTTTATGTTATAGTAAATTCACCGAGTAACAAGCAACTGAAAATAAAATTTCATTCAACATTATCTAAAATCCAACCTATGTTCATACATAAGAAAATGATGATTCGAGCGAAAAAGATAAGAAAAAGAAGCAAGGAATCCCTCCAGCTCCCTATCTCCTTGGCGTAAGATAATCATCAAATCTGCTTACTCAGATCCGAACTCCTTATGTTACAGATATGAAGCTGTGGTCGGGAAGGATGATCAAGAATATCTTCCGAAGAAAGCCTCTGGGATAAGGTAAAAAGGAAGGATGGTTTACGGCTCCCGGGTCGTCTCGGGAAACACTTGCATAAAGTTGAACAGAATCCGAAATATATGGCCCATAGAAGCCTCTGTCATTAGGCATCTTAATAGGCCATCAAGGGAGCGGCAACGAAACAAGAGAAGGAAAAAGTTCGTTGTAAATGCTGCATAAGAGGGAAGGCCTACCGCCATTCTGAACGTGGTAGAGAATAAAAGGCGAGATTAATAGATTCTTAGGAGAGAGAGAGAGAGAGAGAGAGAGAGAGAGAGAGAGAGAGAGAGAGAGAGAGAGAGAGAGAGAGAGAGAGAGAGAGAGAGAGAGAGAGAGAGAAATAATGTATTTTTCTCTGGAATTTGAAGAGAAAAGATACAGTCAGCTATATGTCTTATTCTGGATTTATACAAAGTTTCATCTTCTTCAGTAGCATTTGAACGTTGATTTATCACATGAAATAAAACATTTTCTTATAATTTGAAAAAACTAATTGTAAATGTGGCGTAGGAGATAAAATCCACCGCCAGTCTGAATGAAATAAAAATCAGAAATTAATGGATTCTTCTTCTTCTTCTTCTCCTGAGAGAGAGAGAGAGAGAGAGAGAGAGAGAGAGAGAGAGAGAGAGAGAGAGAGAGAGAGAGAGAGAGAGAGAGAGAGAGAGAGAATACTATTGAATTTAAACCTAAAATCATTTTGACAAAATGTCGAAGAATGAACCTTCGGAGAGGTGACAGATGTGACAGATAGTACACAGTCGCAATACCATGCAAAATCCCTTTTAACAAATGAACAAGTAGCCATAGATATACCAAAGCCTATTCCACATAAAAGCAAAATATCGAAGTTGAATTTTACGATTATTCGTAAAGCCTCATTTAAATGTATTATTTTACAGTCTTAGTATCACTACAGAGATGGTGACACAAGGCCACATGCTTCAGAGCTCTTCTCTTATGATAGTAGGGCAATCGCTGTCCAAGTTACCACACAGAGTCTTTACATCTGAGAAAAAAAAATATTTTTGTGTAACGATATTTTATAGGCACTGAGTGGTATTTGAAAACACCAACCACAGAATAACGCTGTCTGGTGGATATGACCTTTTATTCAGTTTACGGTGATGCTTGCAAATTTTGTTCCTGGCGGAGTTACTTCATGCTACTTTCAATTCCCATGCATCAATGCCTTATTCTATATAAACATACTGATTCATATGCATATAATTATCAGTATATATGCTTCATTTTAATAATAACTATAACAAAACCAATAATAATAATAATAATAATAATAATAATAATAATAATAATAATAATAATAATAATAAGATAAAGCAATCTTAGATTTCAGACCTCCGCCAATGAAGACTGAAAACATTTTATTCAAATCTTCGGACAAAGCTTTCCATCTTTGACAGTGAATGAATCTTCTGTATAATACTGAAAATAATAAACATACTCACGATCTTGATGCGGATCACTTCCAACATTGAACAGGTTCTTCCGGAGCATGATTGATACCTATCCAATGATGAAATTTTATGAAAATCCGGAAAGAGGTTTCGACGTGATCCTGGTAATATACAAACAAACAGATGAATAAATAAATAAACGAAGGTAAAAATATAATCTCCTTGGCGGATGTAATAAAAATAATAATAATAACAACAATAATAATAATAATAATAATAATAATAATAATAATAATAATAATAATAATAATAATAATTCAATGCCCTCCCATACTGAAATCCTACATGATACTAATCTCGTAACCTATTCAATATATATTCACTGTGAAGTAATTTCTGTTCGTTTTCATATAAGATAAGTTAATCACACGCAAATACCTCTATGTAAAGCAGGGCCAGAAAACCCTCGAAAGCAAAGAGGCGATGCTGTTTTGACCTTTCATTTCCCTCTTTTTGATAGAAAATCATTGGCCAGTAAAGCGTTAAAAGTTTAGCGGTTCAAAACCCAATATCCTCATCGAACCCAAACTTTCCCGCTTAACGGACCTTTCAACACTTCATGACTTTGCCTATAATCCTCCTGGCCTTTACATTCATCTCCATATCCATTTTTAGGTTTCGCCTCGCTGTTATTACCTGTATTACACGGAAGGATATTGCAAATAATGGTTATTGATATTAGACGACCAAAGCCTTTTAGCTGCAAGATCAATATGTGATGCAAGCCGACGGAGGCTGCTGGAGGGAAAATTTAATTTGCGTTGAACAATTTTGCTCGTTCATAACATGAGGCTTATCTCGTAGTCAGCATATTTTCATACGACAATTAATATTGTGAAAACGGAATTTATATATATATATATATATATATATATATATATATATATATATATATATATATATATATATATATATATATATATATATATTAGTTTTGGCATTAGCACTTTCTTTAGAAACAATACCGAACTATTACCTATCAATTGTCTATACTTTGGGAATAATACACCTAGAGGGGAAATTATGCATGACATATGAATCTATCTGGGAATTCAAATGTAAGCCAATAAAACAGTAAAATCTAGATATTCGTCTTGTCCACTATTTTATCCTGATTGCTCATCGCATAAGTCATTTATATACATCCATCGAGCTTAACTAGTATACCAAAATTCCAATAAGATGTCAGTAACTTTCCACGATCTTTATCTTTAGGATATGGTCCAAAGAGACGGTTTTATGTATATCAACACTGTTTAATGCAATTTAACCAATTACCAAAGCATGCCCTCCACATGCAGCATTTCAGCTAAAGAGTTTCGATATCCCTACTAGTCTAAATGAAATAGGAAAAGGTTATATAGACCAGCACTGGGGAAGGGAAGGCCATCCAGTGGTGGGATGCAACTGAGTGACTATTAGCTAAGGACTGAAGCCTCTTGCTTTACATAACCTTAGATTTTACCTGGATTTTGTTGATGATTATTGGTGCTACTTTATCCAGGACCATATTATGAAAAAAATAAACCTTACATAGTTTATTTTCGCAATTTTAACTTAGCTTTCGTAAGACTATTATTTTTGTTTGTCTCTTTTGCACTGTAGGAACTTTTTTTCATTTCAATTCTACTTCTATTACTACTAGCAGTGGAAATAATAGCATTAAAACAACAACAACAACAACAACAACGACAACAACAACAATAACAACAATCACAACAACAACAACACAACCAAACAATAATAATAATAATAATAATAATAATAATAATAATAATAATAATAATAATAGTGAAACTAAAATAATACCGTAATAGCAGTACTAATAATCGCAACAACAATGACTATGACAATGAAATTGATAAATTATTTATCATCTAATTCTAATGAAATACATTCCTATACGATTACCATATGTAAATATAACCCTTACTATTTGGCCAATATTGTAATGAGTGGAAGTAAAAGGAGAATATTCTATTCTTTACTAAAGTATGAAATACAATCATTAATACGCCATAACTACAGTAACTATCTATGCATTAATGATAATATGCATTTCCAATTCTTTATCCATTATTTGCTTGTATTCTGGAGCTAAATATTCTTGTCTGCTAATTTTCATTGCCCCATGTAAACTGAGGAGAAAATTAATCATTTCATGTGATCAGTGACCTGAATAGGATTATACACATGAAAGATTATTAATAGGGCCCCATAATTGTTCCACTTAAACCTCGATTCTTTTTGATAATTATTGAATTTGGGGATGGAATATTCTGCAGTGAATCGTCTTTATAAATGCCATCTATTCAGCTTTTGTGAGGAATAAAAAGTAGCGGAAAATAAGCTGAAATTATACAAAAAGAATGATCCAAATAAATCAACAAATCTTAATTGCGCTACTCATATAAACATGCATTATCATATATATATATATATATATATATATATATATATATATATATATATATATATATATATATATATATATATATACATATATATATGTATGTATGTATATATATATATATATGTATATATATATATATATATATATATATATATATATATATATTTATATATATATATTTGTGTAACTATGTATGTATGTATACACATATATATAAATTATATATATATCATGTATATAGAAATACACACACACACACATATATATATATATATATATATATATATATATATATAAATATATATATATATATTGTATATATATATATATATATATATATATATATATATATATATATATATATATATATATATATATATAGATATGTGTGTGTGCATATAGATATAAACATACATATATACATACATACATACACACACACACACACATATATATATATATATATATATATATATATATATATATATATATATATATATATATATATATATATATATATATATATACTGTACACTATATATATGGTTGTGTGTGAACACATTTCCAATAAAAACTACAAATGGATGTTTGATAACAAGGGTGATAAATAATTTAAAACTTATTTTTCAGTTATTAGTATCAGTAACATGAAATGCTACATCTTACTTTCAAGAAACTTGGCCGAAATATTATCTCAAAAATAACTAACAACATCCAGTTTTATGTTGCTTCGTTCAGGTTCCTGTTTTTTCCAAAACACCTAAAATAGTTTCGTGTTTCTTTATTGACTCCAAAACTTTCCATTTCATGCTGGGATTTTTGTCATTGAAGAACTTAAAACCAAAAGACTCATTGGCCATCACCACTTTTTCAGTAGTCTATTAAAATCAAACCAGTAAAAATCTTAAACGTTAGACGCTTAGGATGGAGAATGCGTGAAATATTATGTCAAGAAATTTGTTATATCAATTGGATATAAGACTGAAAATTACTCCTAATACTTATCTTTAAATCTTGTTTAAATCCTCAGTTGATCGTTTTTATGATACTAAATTCTCAAAGATTCAAGTAATTGCTAGAAAACAGTTAGAAAGATTGTAGTAGCCAATGTGGTAATGTCCCTGACTGGTGAACGCCAGCGACTGGGGTTCGAGTCCCGTTCAAACTCGTTAGTTTCTTTGGTCGCTCTAACCTCACCCTCCTCGTGACCTAAAGATGGGGGTTTTGGGGGTGCCTATAGGTAGGTCTGCTGAGTCATCAGCAGCCATTGCCTATCCCTCCTTGGTCTTAGCTTGGGTGGAGAGGGGGTTTGGGCGCTTATCATATATATATATATATATATATATATATATATATATATATATATATATATATATATATATATATATATATATGGTCCGTCTCAAGGGCATTGTCCAGCTTGATAGGGCAAAGTCACTGTTTCTTGACTCTGTCATTCACGAGCGGCCTTTAAACCTTAAATCTTAAACGATGGCACTTACATGCATGTTCATTTATCCCGGTCCCTCCTATCGGTCCTCTTTTGGTATTTCAGGTTCCTCCTTTGTTTGTTTACCAGGAAATATTTACAACTTTAGTGAACACTCTTTCCTCAGTACATTTTTGGATAAATAGTTAGATTTATTTTGAAGGGCCATGTGCTCATAATAGAACTATAACATTACTAAAAAAAGAAAAAAAAAAAACACTACTCCTGTTACTAGTTCGATTGGGCTACGCAAGTTAAAGTCTTGTTACCAATTTTTATAATATAATTTACAACATATTGGGGAATTGGTCACAACTGCAGCGATATGACTTCAACAGTTCTTAATTCAAAAGAAAATCTATAGATGTGTCCTAGTTACTACTCAAATTGACGCCCAAAACGAATAATTTACTTCGAAATCCAAATCATACTGATCATTCAGGATAAAAAGAAATATAAAGTTGTGTAATTGATCATTTTCTGATGATATCCATCCACAAATGAAATGCGAAAGTCAACAGTATGTCTCTGATTCTGCTTTAAGTTTAAATAATCAGAATTTTCAAATTCCTTGGTTGCATATCAATGAAAAACTTTCAGTCATGATTTTAAAACAAATCTGCAATATGTTTTAATTTCCATCAACATTAAGTCGTTCACATGATTTTAGCTTCATTTCTAATTAATATCTATATTTCAGTTTTATTAAGAGATAACAGCAACTGATAACTAATCACTCGAGATGTTAGTAATGAAGAGATGAAAGTGCATGATGTTTCACCAAGTTACGTTACGATAACAATTGTTTATTTTCATAAATGTTCAACGTAAGTTATGGTAGTCATTAAATCTAGTGTTCTTAAATAAATATAATAATTATATATTTTGCTTCCCACCAGAAATGTCTTTGATCTCAGTTCGGAATGGCTTATTATAATGCATTCAGAATATAATCTAAAAACGTCAGTTAATAAGACCAATCATCAAAATCATAGAAGGATTTGGGATATAAAAGGGTACTAATCCGCTTAAAAACCTAATGAACACGTCACAGTAATATTTTATCTAAAAGAGAGGAATTTCGTTTATTCAGAGTACAAAGTATCCTTTGTTATGCATTTCCCCTTGTGCCAATCCTTTCATTTGCATAAATGAAAGCGGGATCAGGAGGACGGTAAGACCGTGTAATTACAAATGTTTAGAAAATTGTTTAAAAGGGATAAAACTGGTTAAAACGAGCTCAAAAGTGTTCCGATCAAAAGCTAAACTCATATTGTAATTAAAAGGCTGTTAGTTAATCCGACAGGAATGTTTAACAAATGAATTACAGTCTGGGACGCCCACGTCCCTGGATGCTGTTCTATTCGGGGCGAGGGGAAGGGGAAGCCGCCGAGGCTGGAGGCAAATATGTCCATTACGTTAAACACCTGATGCATCATTAGCGATTTCTCGATCAGAGTAGCCTAAGGCAATGCGGTGGAAGGCAATCAAGTTACCAGTTCTGATTTTTTATTCAGAGTATATTCCCAACATCTCTCTCTCTCTCTCTCTCTCTCTCTCTCTCTCTCTCTCTCTCTCTCTCTCTGTGATTCATTGTTTATATGTATATCTATCTATATATATATATATACATATAATATATATATATATATATATATATATATATATATAGAGATAGATAGATAGATAGATAGATATATATATATATATATATGCATATATATATCTATATATATAGATATATATACATATATATATGCATATTCATACATATATATATATATATATATATATATATATATATATATATATATATATATATATGATTCTTTTTTATTACTCGATAGGTACAAGAGTAATGCTCTGCAAATGCGTAGTACTCTCATTTATAATGAAGAAAATTATATTGACGATTAAATATCTGAAAGAAAACCAGGATCATTGCAATATTGATTAAATATTTAGTTTGATTATTTATTGCCATCAACGTTTAACCGTTACAATTTATTGGATTGCATCATAAACCTTATCAAATATGAAAAAAAAAATACTTCACATTCTTTAAAAGAAGTTTTAAGTATTCATTAACGACATAGATCATTGTATGTATAATAGAGGTAAGTGTCCTAAGTCATCCATCAAATACAGGTTCCCAATCCTTATAAGAATTGGTTAAATATCTATTTTTGAATAAATAAAAAATCCCTAAAACATAACACGTAATGTTGTAAATGTTGTAAATTATTATGAATTATATGCATTCCCCCAGAAAAATATTCAATCTTGATCATGATATTATGCACTTTTTGTCACTTCAGAACATGGACAATCAAAATTAATCTATATGTATGTTTGGGTATCAAAAAAGCCACAAAATTTAATAAGATTATTAGGAAAACCCTGGATAGGTACGCTCCTCGGACACCCCTTTAAGGGTATACTCGGACGCGAACGACCCCGACGCCAAAAAAAATTCTTAAAAAATCAGTTTTTGCAGTAACCTCCTTTTTTCTTTTGCCAAAAAAAACTTCAATGAATGCTCAAAACAACTGTAAAGATAAATACTACTCATCTGCAGAAAAACTATTTATTATAAATATTTTAAAAAATTAAGTAGAAAAAAAAAGACCTGACATAAAAATTCATAAAAAAAAGTTTATACATATATACACAAATCCTTTTAGGAATTGATTCTTGAATGTTTAGGACACATCTTGATGTATTTTGGATGAAGTCAGACCCATGGAGGTGAAGATCTGAAATGAGAAAAAAAGGGTAACTTTTTTTGGCCAAAAAAATTTGTCCAAATTTCATGAATTTTTTTTGGGTACCCAAATGAAATAGGAAGTGGCTAATCTTTTTAGGGAATAAACATATGTTATCCTGAAATAGAAATATGTAAAAAAATCTTCATTATTCTGTAAATTACATTTATATCAGGGGCCATATCTAAAGGTAATTTTTTGAGTACTTAGAAATTTCGTAAAAAAATACATATATTTAATATATAATATGATATTTATGCAGGTAAAAATATAACAAAATATCACAAATTCTATAGGGAACAAGAATATATATAGATAGGGCAGCTTACGCTTCGGATATGTCCACAAAATGGCCGCCAACCACACTGACTCAGACTCCCTAATCTGCCACTTGAAATGTAGGAAGGGTATGTCAATTTCAAGGTGTTATTTACTAATCTAATTATTATTGGATATGCATAAAAATTGTATGGTGGGTTGCTGGATAATTGTCGATTATTTTACGACTATAAAATTAAAATTCTGACCCAAAAAAAATTTTTTGAAGGGAAATAAAATTGAAAAAAAAAAATGTAAAACAATATAATATTTTAGCTAAAAAAATTTGATGATATTCAATCAAAAAAGAAGTAAACAAAATTTTCCGACAAATAAACATCTAAATGAATCATTACTCTGTGATAGTTCCTTAGTACGTAGTAATTTTGAAAGAATTGGGAAAAAACGAAAAAATGGCAATCACCGGAAAATCGAACACATACCTATATATACGCCATATCTGGCTAAAAAAAAGATAGGCATGGGTAGCCTGATCATCTAGAAACACTTTCCAACACTATAAAAATATAAGTTTTGCGACACTACTTGCCAATTCCTTACGGTAACATGACTAAGCAAAAAAATGCAAAACAAATAAAAAGGGGCACTCGCGGAAAAATGGCTAACATTCTAATATACGGCATTTCAGAAGAAAAAAATTCAGCCACGTGCTAGGCAAACCATCAAGGCACATTTTCCGACAAATAAACATATAAATGAATCATTACTCTGTGATAGTTCCTTAGTACGTAGTAATTTTGAAAGAAATGGGAAAAAACGAAAAAATGGCAATCACAGGAAAATCGAACACATACCTATATATACGCCATATCTGGCTAAAAAAAAAAAAAAGATAGGCATGGGTAGCCTGATCATCTAGAAACACTTTCCAACACTATAAAATTATAAGTTTTGCGACACTACTTGCCAATTCCTTACGGTAACATGACTAAGCAAAAAAATGCAAAACAAATAAAAAGGGGCACTCGTGGAAAAATGGCCATTCTAATATACGGCATTTCAGAAAAAAAAAAATTTCAGCCACGTGCTAGGCAAACCATCGAGGCACATTTTCCGACAAATGAACATATAAATGAATCATTACTCTGTGATAGTTCCTTAGTACGTAGTAATTTTGAAAGAAATGGGAAAAAACGAAAAAATGGCAATCACAGGAAAATCGAACACATACTTATATATACGCCATATCTGGCTAAAAAAAAAATAGGCATGGGTAGCCAGATCATCTAGAAACACTTTCCAACACTATAAAAATATAAGTTTTGCGACACTACTTGCCAATTCCTTACGGTAACATGACTAAGCAAAAAAATGCAAAACAAATAAAAAGGGGCACTCGCGGAAAAATGCCCAACATTCTAATATACTGCATCTCAGATAAAAAAAAAGACATGCACGTGTTAGCCCAACCATCAAGGCACACTTTCTAACACATAAACATGAAAAACAAATCAATAATATACGGCAATTCCTTACTACGTAGTAAATTTTTACAAATATTGAAAAAAAACAGAAATTGGCACCCGCAGTTAAATACCCAATATACCAATAACTACGTCGTATCTGACAAAAACAAAATCACGCATGAGTAGCCAGATCATCTAGACACACTTTCCAACACTAAAAAAGCAAAAGTTTTACGACACTATTTGGCAATATCATACGGAAAAATGACTTGGCAAAAAAATGAAAAAAAAAAATGAAAAAGAGGCACTCGCGGTAAAATGCCCGCCATTCTAATATACGGCATCTCAGATAAAAAAAAAAAAGACATGCACGTGTTAGCCCAACCATCAAGGCACACTTTCTAACACATAAACATGAAAAAAAAAAATGAATAATATACGGCAATTCCTTACTACGTAGTAATTTTTACAAATATTGAAAAAAAAAACAGAAATTGGTAACCGCATTTAAATACCCAATATACCAATAACTACGTCGTATCTGACAAAAACAAAGTCACGCATGGGTAGCCAGATCATCTAGACACACTTTCCAACACTAAACAAGCAAAAGTTTTACGACACTATTTGGCAATATCTTACGGAAAAATGACTTGGCAAAAAAATGAAAAAAAATGAAAAAGGGGCACTCGCGGTAAAATGGTCCTCGTGGTGATGAACGATATTTTAACTAAAAAAAAAATCATGCACATGGTAGCCAAACAATCCACCAAGACTTTCCACAACTGATAAACTATACAAGTTGCACCATTCTACGACAATTTCATAATACGTAATAACTTTGATAATTAGGCAAACTACCTTAGAAGGGTAAACTCGGTCGCGCTCGACCCCGACGCGTCTCAGAAATCGGGGAAGGAGTACAGCTACAGCAATGCACATCTGGACACTACTAGAGCGTGTAGGGGAGACACCTCCTGCAGGTCGATCACCCACAAATTCAGTCACGGGGGTGAGTCACGTGAGAAAAACCTGTTTTTTTTTTTTTGACGCTCGGGGTCGCGAACGACCCACCGTACCTATCCAGGGTTAGGAAATATCATTGCAGTTTTAGACACAAATAATAAGCTAATAGAATCAGAGCAAAACTTCAAAATGTATTATACCTCTTCTAATACAAGTTTGGAAATCCTGAAAGTAGAGATTTAGATGAGCAGGCTTTGTTCGAAATTGTATGCCAATATTCTAAGATGCAAAAAGTCATAAAGTGTATTCGCACTTCTATTTTACAACTTTATTTTACACTTACAGGTAAAATGGTAGATAACTTGAATAAAAAGAAAAGACGATGACTTTTTAATACTTCTGAGAAATGTGCTATGGTTCCTAGGAAAATAAAAATGTTCTAGCGATAGAAATAGAGTAAAAATCAAATAAGTGAACGAGCAAGGCAACCGATTCAGCTGTTAGATATTTAAATTGAAATGGGTCTTTTACCTTCTGGTTTTTAAAACATGAGCTTTTCATAAAAAAAAAGTCAATCAGCCAAACCAATGGTTTTTGCCGGTCTCATTGAATGCAGTGGAATGATGGCAGAGTTTTATTTATTTTTTTCAGTTTTTTCTTTTTAATTGCCCCGGACCATTTTATATATGAATGTCAAATGCTCTCTGTCTGTAAAGTGTTTGAAAATATGCTCACACTCAGTGCCTTCACTGATTCATTGCATTCGGAATGTGAATGATAATTTGCACTTGATAATACTTTTCATTTTATTTCGCATTTCCTGCGAATTTTCGAAGTCAGCAGCGCTGAGGACGAACTCTGTGGCTTGACGTCGATTAAGAATGATGTATACCGGAAGAAATTACATTAAATAAATCTACTTACATTCTCCTTTTGTTACACAATCGAATACCAAATGCATATGAAATTGATCTGCTTACTAAGACCTACACCATCAAATGGGAACTGATATGGCTACACGGTTTACTGAAAGTTTTAACATAGGGAACATAATTACGAATTGTACAAAATGGCATTTAAGCCTTGCACCCAATTTGTTCCTTTCATCATAACTATTTCATATAGAAAAAAAAATGTAAAAGCAGCTTTCACTTCAAGGTATTTGCGTACAGAACTTCATCATTGCATTTCATATATCCGCATTTGTAAAACATGTAATCTCTTTTCTCTTGTCCGATAGTAGGGTGATTAATCAATGTTCGTTTAGTGGAGATATATATAAATAACAGAATTATCGCACACTTCAAATAATCTATTTAAAAATAAACTGTCCTAGCTACCTGAATTACAACATGCCATTTTGGGGACAACCCTTGTCTGAATTTTAAATTAAAATCTTGATTTAGAAAGTTGTATTTGTAAATGTTTAAATTTTTCTAATACTCGTTTTATTGTAATAAAATCCTTAGGGTTTAATTCATACATTGACCGCATAACATAATCAACTGACTTAAATTGAATTTTAAAATTGGTTTGCCTAAAACTTTTAACTATCCATATTCAGTTTTGACAGTCAAAAACTCTTATTGTAGCTTTGCTATCTTATAGAAATCAGCCAACTTTGATCACAAACATCGATGAAGATTATTATTATTACTAGCTGAGCTACAACTCTAGTTGGAAAAGCGGGATGCTATAAGCCCAAGGAATTCAACAGTGAAAGACAGCCCCGTGAGGAAAGGAAATAAGGAAACAGAATAGTGTGTCTGGGTGTAACGTAAGCAAGAGAACTCTAACCCAAGACAGTGAAAAACCAGGGTACAGAGGCTATACCACTATCAAAGCCTAGAGAACAATGGTTTGATTTACAGTTGTAGCTCTGTTTTCTACTTTTTGTTACTTGAGCTGAGAGTAAGAATTTTATTATTGCATATAGGGATCATTTGAGTTTTCTTTGAAATGGTTACAAGAATTATTGATGTTTTTATTCTTTTATTTTTTTAGCCTCTGTCTCTTTATGAAGAGGATTGTTTCGTACATGTCTTAACAGATCGTATTGTTAATGTTTGTATGAACCCTCTTCATTTCAGTGCAATTGGATTTCATTTAGTTCGCCAGCTTCGCTCTCATCTTTTGAAGACAAACCTCTTCTAAATCTGAATCTCGTGCCTCGCTTCGTTATAATTTGACTTACGGGATTCAAATTGGTTCATACCTCAGCACATCATATAACTTGGTCAATCCTTCTGTTATCCTATAGTATTTAAATCCTGGGTTAGTGGTGCATCTTCAAATATCTGAAAGCCTTGCCACTCTATTGCCCAGCCTTCATACGTTGACTCATCGTATCGATTTAGTGTCTATGTAATATTTAATTTTTTGTGGGGCTCAGGATAGGCTTTGGTATCTATACCTACAGTCTGCTGATAATGAACACCAGGAGGAATCTGATAACTGGTAAATATCACTATTAGCTTTCGACTTTGTATTGTAAAAATTCATATGCTGCAATTGATTCCAACCGATTTTAAAGTTTTAAGTTCATTACGCTTAGGGTTTTACATCTAATTTCGGTATTCCTTGAAACTTGATATAACTACTTTTTCATACAGTGTGTGTTACCGTCTCCAATTATTCCAAAACGTCTTACCACAGCATGGGTGCAGCAGCACAATCATGACGTCTAAAAACCATAATACTGTCATGGCTATTTATACTAGTCGGTCTAAGCAACGTGACTGACGGCCTTAATATAGATACAGTTATTACCTTTTCAATCTATACTCTTTGCTTTGAGCGTTATATAAACATAATGAGTGATATAGAACTTTCATAAAGCGTTTCACTAATTTTTTTACAAAGAATATAGTAATAAAAACTGTGCTGGATATTCAAATGGTCAACGTATTCTTCCCTATACAATGATCTGTAGATACTATTTAGGTAAGCATTCGTGCTTTCATCGCCATTTGAAGTAAACAGGGAAATAAACAACCTACAAGAACAGAATAAACAAGCCAAATAAAACATTTTAAGACCATAACAACATAGTTCTGAATGAACCATTATAACGAAAAGTCCATCCGATTTTATTTATAGATATCAGTATTAAGTATTATTGTTACTATCATTACCATCATTTTCATTAAGAGGTATGACGAACTATTAACGATGAATCCGAAACAAAATCAGAGTGCGCCATTTTCCAAGTAGTAAAAAATGTATTTTCATCAAACTTTAAAGGTTTGAAGGAGACAAAAACAAGATAGCCTGGGAATGTATAGTGCACTTCCTATTAGAGCTATAGAGAATATTTACATTCTAACTGATATGGATTATTTTGATTATTCTGTATACGAAAAATATTCATAACTTAAGAGAGAATGCCAACGAAAAACAAAATAGTGTTTGGATTAATAAAAATATAGTAGATACAAAATAAAAATATATATGTATATAAACAAGTAAGCAACATTAAAGCTAAATAAAAACAATCAAACGACTAAGAACTGATGCTAAGCGCAATAGACTTCTTTATTTCATTTAGATCAAGACTAGAGATAACAGGTTGGACGATGAATAAAGTCTAAGTCATATACTACCAAATTTAGCATTTCCTAGATGCATAACTTTGCCCACAGTAAGATAAATCCATCTAAATCCTATGTGGGAAGTTCCCGTCTGTTCCTCTCAATATCGACGGAAAAGTGATTTAAACTCTTGACAGCCGGGAAATGGCGTCTTTTCATTTGACGTATGAGAGCGAGCACACAGATTTAAAAGACACATTCTTGTATTTTCCTAACTATTGATTGGGAGAAAGAAGTGGAAAAGGGAAAACATAGAATTAGAGAATTCGAACCATTTAAGTAAAATTCCCTTTAAGGAAAAAAATTCCGTCAATAGAGGAGGAAAAGAAAAGGCAAGGTATCCTCCGAAATCCCTGAATCTAATTCTCAGTCGAATTACAAACGAAATGCTTCTTTTATTGATAGTACCTCGCCATAAAGGGATCCAAATGTGGAGAAAGACAATGGCATCGCAAGTAACACGATTGGTCTGGAGAAAAGGTGCCAAATTGTTTTTGGGATTCGGTAGAACACGCACATATCTTATGATTAGATAAGTATCTTTAATAAATTTCTTTTATTCAAAAGATCTTAAATTTTGTAAGACCAATGTCTGATAAGGAAAAAAGATCCTATGCAGAAAACTTACACATAATTAGCTGTTTAGAGAAGGCCCACTAATATATTTCCTAATTCCCCTACACGCAATATCCTTTTATCTCTCTTGTGCATGCGCTTGCAATTCCTTTCACACATACTATAAAACTTGACAATCAATCACTCTTCAATAATCTATCGTGCTCAGTTGTTTCCATAGTTAAACTCATTTCTAAACACTATGATATGTCTTTTCACATATACTAACTCTTACACTGTTCGGTATTTCTCTAAATTTCTTAGTTTCAGTTTTTCTTACATTCAATATACTAAAAGAATAATTAATCTCAACAGCCCTGTTATTGTTCAGTGGCTAATTCCCACTTGGTAAGGGCAGAAGAGAATCTTTAGTTATAGTAAGCAGCTCTTCTAGGAGATGAATACTCCAAAATCAAACTATTGTTCTCTAGTCTTGAGTAGTGCCATAGCCTCTACACCATAGTCTTCCACTTTCTTGGGGTAGAGTTCTCTTGCTTGAGGGTACACTCAAGCAATCTATTCTATCCTATTTCTCTTGCTCTTGCTTTTCTTATTTTTGAAGGTTTTATAGTTTACATATAAAAGATATGTTTAATCTTGTCACTGTTCTTAAAATATCTTATTCTAATTCTTTACTTTCCTTGCCGTTTATTTATTTCATTGTTTCCTTTCCTCATTGGGCTATTTTTCCCCGTTGGAGCCCTTGGGCTTATAGCTTACTAGCTTAGTTAGTAATAATAATAATGGTAATCACCATCATGGAAAGGGCAATAGCCTTCCACTGACTTGGGCTATAGTTCTCATTTTTCAATCAATTTGCTCTTCCTCATGCTTTTTTTTCAAAAGGCATGTTAAGCAGCCATTTTATTCAGTTTCTGGACTATAACTATAACTCTCTACATGTATACAGTAGTTATATTCAGTTATTACTGTTATTTTACTTTCTAGTTTATTCTTTGTTTCTCTTTCTATCACTGCATGGAGCTGTTTTCCGTATGGGTTCCCAAAATTAGTAACATTGTACTTTTCTAAGTATGTTGTAGCTTGACTTGTAATAGTAAAGGTAATGACAACAATGAGAGTTGGCTTAACCATTCCGTATTACATTCTCATCTCGGCATACATAGAAAATACAACTCTTTACAATCTTTGGCAAACTCCCCCGGGGCTTTTATATCTTTTCATACTCTTATGACTCTTCTGTCTAATCCTACCATCATCCATTAAATTTACACCCAAATATCTGTAAAAATCAAATGTTTCCATTCTTCATTCATCTATATTAACATTCATAATTGTATTTTCTCGGTTTCATGTATCCTTGTAAAATTTTTCCTTACACTTTAAACTTTTCTACTAAATTAGTTTCTGCAGTTTCTCTTGTTCCTCTCTAATCACTACTGCACCATTTGTAAGCTTCTACTTATCCACTCTCCATTCAAAACTCATTCTCCTATCTTACAACTTTGCACCTAAATCTACTATCTTTTCTTTGACCTCTTCCATCACTTCATCAAAATCAAACTTTTTTTCTTTTTACATATAATCATAACAAACAACTGATCTACAAATCCTCTTCCTAGTCGTAACCTATATTGTTCTTCCTTTACTCTTCTGCTATTTGTCTTATTTCCTCCAGTTAGATCTCACAATATATCTTTTGTCCTATTTCTGACTTTTAGCATCACTCTACCTTTAAAAATATTGAATAGCAATGGAATTATAACACATTCTTATCTCACACCTACCTCACACAAAATCAGTTGGTCTATATAATCCAACACACATTTTGTCACTCTCGACAACTTATTTTCTAGATCATGCTTCCCAACACCCCTCTATCAATTCATTCAACTTTTTCCCCCTTCTTTTAATTTTCTTTCCTCATATATCTGTTTCCTAAGTCTATCTCATCTATTTACTCTCTTTCTTTTCTGAATAAATCTTGGACGTCCCTTCTTAGTGCTCAGGCTTACTACTCTTGAGGCATTGACTTGTACCTTCCTTCTATTGTTTATTTTCAACAAACATTGCATACTCACTCCTAACTCAGAAGATCATTCACTTCCGATTTTTTTCCAGTCTTACAATTTATTAACAAATCTGTGTGTTTTACTAAACTTTCTATCTATTAACTTCTTTTTAGATCTTCTCTCCCTGTAGCTAATTTTCACCTTCCCCATTTCCTTTTATTTATATCCCCTTTTATAATTCTACTTCTATCGAATTATCTTATCCATGCTCATACATACCAACATATTACCCGTTAGGATACGCCCTCTGACTGAGAACCAGGTACACGACAAAATCCCTCCTAAATTGTGTCTGCTTGATCCCACATCAGTCCAAAAAAATTCGAAAAAAATTTAGAAGACAGAATTATCTCAATCATTTACTCCATTAATCACAGGAATCTAAAATCAAACTGATTTTTGTTTGCCATGATTGTTTATTACATAAATTGTGCATCCTATTTCTCAGATTTTTTTTTATTCTTTTAAAAGACGATACATTGTCTTCTATGAGCCTAATTTTAAAAAAAGTATGTTAATTTGTCTACAAACGTTTAATAAGTATACATTGAGCTTAGTATCCTTGTTCTTTGCTACGGACTTGAGGGTGCTTCATCTCTTTTTGGCTAATTATTTGATCATTTTAGAATTACGAAGCAGCTCTTATGCTTGTTAATACTCAGCAGTTACTTTTTCACATTTACTACACCTAACCACGATTCACTCATTTTGATTGTAATATCGTAACATTTACTATTTTTTGGAAGATCAATTCAGGATTTAAAGTCGTTAATTTTTCTATTGTATGAAGTAAGAGAGTCGTCGTTGTGTTTGTCATTGCCGTCGCCATCGTCTTCGTCAATGATATCATCATTGAAGTTGTCGTCGTCAAAGTTGTGGTCGTCGAAGTCGTTGAAAATATCATCAAAGACGTCGTCGTCAAAGTCATCAAACCCGTCGTCGTCGTCGAAGTCGTCAAACCCGTCGTCGTCGTCGAAGTCGTCAAACCCGTCGTCGTCGTCAAAGTTGCGTTCGTCGAAGTCGTTGACAATATCATCAAAGTCGTCGTCGTCGAAGTCGTCAAACCCGTCGTCGTCGTCAAAGTTGTGGTCGTTGAAGTCGTTGACAATATCATGAAAGTCATCATCATCGAAATCGTCAAACCCGTCATCGACGTCGTTGACAATATCATCAAAGTCGTCGTCGTCAAAGTTGTGGTCGTCGAAGTCGTTGACAATATCATCAAAGTCGAAGTCGTCGAGGGTCGTCGAAGTCGTCAAGCCCGTCATCGTGGTCAAAGTAGTGGTCGTCGAAGTCGTTGACAATATCATCAAAGTCGTTGTCATTGAAGTCGTCGAGGGTCGTCGAAGTCGTCAAACCCGTCGTCATCATCAAAGCTGTGGTCGTCGAAGTCGTTGACAATATCATCAAAGTCGTCGTCGTCGAAGTCGTCAAAACCGTCGTCGTTGTCAAAGTTGTGGTCGTTGTATTCTTGACACTATCATCGAAGTCATTGTCGTCGAAGTCGTTGAATTCGTTGAAGTCGTCCTAGTAATCGTCGTTGAAGTCATCTTTGACAAACTTGTGGTCGTCGAAGTTGTTGACACTATCATCGAAGTCGTCATGATTGTCGAAGTCGTCAAAGTTGTGGCCGTCAAAGTTGTTAACACTATCATCGAAGTAGTTGACATCGTCAAAGTCGTGGTCATCAAAATCGTTGTCACTATCATCGAAGTCATCGTCGTCAAAGACGTTGACACTATCTTCAAAGTCGTTGACGTCATCAAAGTCGTCAAAATTGTGGTCATCGAAATCATTGTCACTATCATC
>NC_090728.1:158242923-158310423 GCF_036898095.1 Palaemon carinicauda | reverse complement strand
AGGGTTCTACTTTCAGAGAAAGCCAAGATATATAAGATACAGGATTTTTTTGTGGGGTGAAAATATAGTGTCATCATAAAGGCCTGGGTCTAAGAGCTCAAAGGAGTATATGGCGAGGAGACTGAGGACCAACCCCACACCCCCCTTTCCAAGACAATCTTAATAGAATATCTAAGAAAATATAATAATCGAATATCCAAGAAAGAATATACCAACGAAGACAATATTTAATATTACTTGAGATAATTAAACTGGGAAGAAACAAAATCTTATCTGTAGGGAGATATTAAATGTCGTGCTGAAAATACAGTGATCTGATTACGTAAGAGAATGGAATGGCGTCGTTTGACCCAAGGAGATTCTCTGATATGGATCTAAGTGAACAAGAGGGAGTTAAAAAGACACGAGGGGATATCCGTCGATGTTATTCCTGAATGAATGAACTTTCGATAGAAATGTTATAAAATGAGGCAAAAGAGTTTAATAACAATAATTGTTATAAATGTAATAAAAATTTCTTTTTTTTTTAAATAACAGCCTAATAATTAATCTTGTAATGGAAGAAAAGTAAAACTTGAGTAATAATGGACCATTAATATTTGCCATACAAAAATTTCTCAAAATTTTGTTAATTATGATCAATATAGTTTGATCATTTTCATTATGACATGGAAACTATAACACGAGTAACCTTCTTAATTGTTTCTTTGTTTGAGGTTATAAAAGGACATATAGAATTCTCCATGTTCCGCAGATTGGTTTAATAAACATATTAAACGATATCAGCAACAGTGACAATTCTATTTCTCGGACATGAACCTATTGAAAAGACTTAGCCTGTAGTATATGAGTCCATTATAGGGCAATAGCACATAATTGTAAAATCATCCCGTGTGCTGAATGAACCCAATGGATTAAAAAAAGTATTTTTTTCTTTCTTTTTTAGGTGTTATTGATAACCACCCATTCAGAAAAGTACATTCAAACATTGTAAAAGAAGATAATAGTGAATACTAAGGTGAAAAGCAATTGAGAGAGAGAGAGAGAGAGAGAGAGAGAGAGAGAGAGAGAGAGAGAGAGAGAGAGAGAGAGAGAGAGAGAGCAAGGCGTGTAGAAGAGATGAAAAGAGTTCAAACCGATTTATGAATTATATGGGTCTGTGGCATAGTTGAGACATACATTCCAAACCTCGAAGAATGTAAAGGAAATGAAATGATCTAACGATCTTCATGGGAAAGGGAGATAGAGACGGAAAGGCAAGGAATTGGAGGTTGATATAAGATTTGAAAACATGTTTTCTGATTTCATGCATGACCTATCGGGTATATGCAGATCATACAAAGGTTTCTCTCTCTCTCTCTCTCTCTCTCTCTCTCTCTCTCTCCTCTCTCTCTCTCTCTCTCTCTCTCTCTCTCTCTCTCTCTCTCTCTCGTTATTAACTTCTTGTGTTATTTCATCTCAGCGTTCCACTATCATGACTTTCCTATTGACAAACATGAGTCACGACTTACTCAATAATAATAATAATAATAATAATAATAATACAGTAATAATAATAATGATAATAATAATAATAATAATAATAATGAAGATCAGAATAATAATAATAATAATAATAATAATAATAATAATAATAATAATAATAATAATGAAGATCAGAATAATGATAATAATAATAATAATAATAATAATAATAATAATAATAATAATAATAATAATAATAATACTATAGTAAATTAAAATGATAATAGAAAATAATCAAAGTAATTAATAATATAAAGAAAAGCCAAATGCAGATAACACAAAAGTGCTTTGAACATACATAAACTTTAATCTCATTTAGAAATTCTTGCTTAAAATGTTAGGCATGAATACATTCCTTAAATACTTATATTTAATTATTAATAAAAAAGATGATTCATTTTCATTGGTGGTAGTCTTGATATATAAAATTGTGCATACCGAATAATTAATGAATGGCAGTACTGAAAAAAAGAATCTTTTCAATCATTTTCATTTTTTCTGTGTGAGAAGTAATTACAATTTTTACGGCAAACTTTTTTTTTTTTCCTTCAAATGAACCACAGCGTACAATAATTCCTTTATAATTGTATTAGGAAATCTTTGAAACGCGAAGCAGAATTTTCTATAAAAAAGTTATCAGGTAATATTTTTTTATGGAAAATGTCAAAATTAAAAAGACAAAAAAATTAAATTACCAAAGAAATTGAGCCTTAAAGTAGGAAGACAAAAGTTTAAATCATGTAAATCTTGATTTAATCGAGGTTTTGATATCATTCCAATCATACAAGGCACATCTAATGATTCATTGTGCAAAATACCCTATACGGCTTCTATTTCAATATGTTTCACATATTGATATTGTATCATTTTTCTAATAAGTTAACGTCTGTAATATGCTGACGTCCTTTGAAAGTAAAAGATGAGTCTGGGAATCTATATATAATAGAAAAATCACGTTCAATGAAATATCTATATCTGTTTTCATTCTTGCAATATGACCACCATCTGATGAAAAGCACAGACACTTATGAAAATTTGGTGACACGAAATAGAACCAAATCCTACGCATCAAAGGAGATTACTCATCATACCATGGTATTTACAACCATTAAAACAGGCGCGTATATATCACTCAGTGTAATCCAATGATAAATCAACGAGAAAATAATGTTAACCGCATTTGCACTTCATCTGGTTTTGCCGTTCACATGCGTTTTGCAACAGGTTGAACTGAAGTTGACGAGTAGCAGCTACCTGGAGTGCTAGAGATTGATTATAAATATGCTAGAGATTACTTATACATATGCGTATATGTATCTATTAATGCACATAATTGACTGATATTTGCCCGATATATTGAATTAAAAATACATTTTAATAGGGAAAGCTGTTACTTGTATTAGCATCACTATTTCCCGTGAAACTTGATTGCCAGGATATTTCTCCGATTTCATTACGACCTAAATTGATTACTGGAATGAAAAAACAGCAAGCAATTAACAACCTTTCACATTTGTTTTCCCTATTCCCTGAAGCATCATAACTATATTTCATTATATTGCCATCACCATCACTCAGAGAGAGAGAGAGAGAGAGGAGAGAGAGAGAGAGAATATGAATGTTCATTTTTGTCGGGGTGTATTTGTTTGTATGATCTATTGTGTGTGTATATATATATATATATATATATACTTTAAAATACACATTTATAAATATATATATATATAAATATATATATATATATATATATACATATATATATACTGTATATGCATATACACAAATATGTAGTATGTGTGTACTTTGATATATACATAAGTATAGATATCTATATATATCGTATTGGCAGTGTACATTCAGTGTCCGGTTCTAAATGAGTCTTAAGATATATACTAACTACAGAATATACTTACCGGTATATATAAATATATATGTATACGTTACACCCCGTTTGTGATACCACCCATTTCATGAATAAGCAAAATATTTGACCACTTCATGAAATGGCAAATAAACTCTTGCCCAATATCTGAATTATACAGCCATAATGAACGGAAAAAAAATATATTTCATTAAGATATAAATAAAACAAAGGATTTGAAGGAAAATCACGGAATACATATTTTCTATTCTTTTTCTTTATTAGAAAGAAACACAGGAACAAAACAGGAAATCTAGTTTCATAATTAATACTGAGTATAGGAAAACAAAATTACCAAAAACTATTTATCAACATTGTCACAGCATCAGTGGCTGTGGCAAGCACTCGTGCGACGTAGGCTAGCTTTTAGACAAGAGCTCCTTTAGTTAAGCAGGTGCTCCTGCAATCACATCTTTGGTATCCCTGGCCACCACACACACTTCCTGCTCAAACTTCATTTGGGAATGCTTAATTGTTCTGGTTGGATATTTTCTTCCACAAGCCTTTGTAGTGAATAAATAGAAACTGGTTCCTGACAAGTTTGCCATTCATAAATCCACATTTTTGCCAATCAAATATCTATTGTCTTCAACTACTAATACAACACCTAAGTTTGGAGGATCTCCTTTACTCCTATCAAATTGAGAAACAGGCACCGACACATTGTCCCCAAAAAATGTTCACAGTGATCTAGGGCTTTGTTCTAACATTCGTGTTGCTTGTTACTGAAGACCAAACTTTGCTTTCTTTCCTTCTTTCTCACATTGCTGAATGCATTAGAGTGTCTCCAGCTGGATGTGAATCTCTTTCAGAGTTTACTGAAACTAGGTTATCATAATCTGGGTTTTGGGTGATTTAATAATCATCAGCTGGTTTTTGAGTAACTGGGTTATCAGCAAAGCATTGAGTCATCATCAGCTGGGATTTAGGTAACTGGGTCATCATCAGCTGGGATTTGGGTAACAGGGTCATCATCAGCTGGGATTTAGGTAACTGGGTCATCATCAGCTGGGATTTGGGTAACTGGGTCATCATCAGCTGGGATTTAGGTAACTGGGTCATCATCAGCTGTGATTTGGGTAACTGGGTCATCATCAGCTGGGCTTTGGGCAATTGAGTCATCATCTGCTGGGATTTGGGAAACTGGGTCGTCATCAGCTGGGCTTTGGGCAATTGAATCATCATCAGCTGGGATTTGAGTAACTGAGTCATCATCAGCTGAGCTTAGGGCAATTGAGTCATCATCAGCTGGGATTTGGGTAACTGGGTGATTATCAGCTGGGTTTTGGGCAATTGAGTCATTAGCAGCTGGGAATTGGGGAACTGGGTCATCATCGGCTGGGTTTTGGGCAATTGAGTCATCATCAGCTGGGATTTGGGTAACTGGGTCATCATCAGCTGGGTTTCCGGCAATTGAGTCATCATCAGCTGAGATTTGGGTAACTGGGTTATCATCAGCTGGGCTTTGGGTAACTGGGTCATCATCAGCTGGGATTTGGGTAACTGGGTCATCATCAGCTGGGCTTTGGGTAATTGAGTCATCATCAGCTGAGATTTGGGTAACTGGTTTATCATCAGTTGGGCCTTGGGCAATTGAGTCATCATCAGCTGGGATTTGGGTAAAAGGATCATCATCAGCTGGCCTTTGGGTTACTGGGTTATCATCAGTTTGGCTTTGGGCAACTGTGTCATCATCAGCTGGGCTTTCGGTAATTAGGTCTGCATTGTTCAAAACATGATTTGGAACTACTTCTAAAAGTCTTTCAAGATTTTCTTCCTCAATCCCAAATAAAATAACGTTGCTAAATTTTGGCCCACATAACATGAGACCACATCGTGGCTTGTTGACACTATGTATTTAGTAAGGAGCCATGTTGATTACTTCATGATATGAACTGTTCATGGCCCATTAGATAAAAAGGACATCATAACCCCACTTTGCACAATTATTGTCTCTCATCCATTCCATGTGTCTGAGTTTCATATCCCTATTACTTTTTTCAATTGATCCTTGGTTTTGGGGATGACTTGGACGCCAATTCACTAAAATAAGTTCAGGCCATAATGAGGCACATTCTTCCAGATCATTGACAAACTGAAGGATATAGGTGAACCTCTACCAGGAAGATGAACAAAAAAGGTCACGTGAAACTTCAGATGACCGTTTTACTTCCAGGGGACATATAGCATGAAACGTGGTTAGGTAATCCATAATGCAGAATAAAGTAATATTTTCCATCCTCATAGTATACATATTTACTAGATCAAGTTGAGCTCTTTTATTCAGATCACTTGTAGATACAGGTTTGATAACTACTTCTGCAGTTGTTTCCTTTCTGCAACGTTTTTCAACACAGCGTTCTCAATGGAGAATGTATTGTGAAACAATTTATCTTGGAATGTTGCCATATAGTTCGCTAATCTTCTTGTAAGTCTACTTCTCACCCCCATGGCCAGTCTTAAAATGAGGTTCATGGTAAATCTATGACTGATTATTTGGTTGCCATATATTTCCTATTGTTCTTTCTAATCTTTTCTTTTTCATTAAAAAAAAAAAAAAAACCTGAAAAGTTTTCAAAATGTAGTAATTTTCTCTTTTAAACGTTTGTCCAGCCTTTCCTCTCTTAAAAACTGTAATTACTATCTGCTCATATTCAACAGACCTCAAAGACGCACAACACAGCATTTTTTTCATCCATGGGTAAAGCTTAAATGGGTACTAAGAAGAGTTTGAAAATCTCCTAATCTAGTAAATCTTAAAAATACAATTACTGGCTGAAACCAATTTTTCATAAAAGACAGGTTATGCATTGTTTTCTCTTAAAATTCATTCATCAAATTGCCCATTTCATGAAGTGGCCAAATGGTTTGCTCATTTCAAGAAATGGGTGATATATTCTGAAGGATGAAAGATTTTTTACACTCTAAAAAAATACATCATTAATCAAACTTCTGTAGTAGCAACTTTGATGTTTAACAATGGTTAGATACATAAATCTCTCTCTCTCTCTCTCTCTCTCTCTCTCTCTCTCTCTCTTTATATATATATATATAAATATATATATATATATATATATATATTACATCACTTGAGAATATGGAAGGAGAGTGGTCTTTGAGTTCAACTTATATATCAAGAATAGACGATGTCGGAAGAATCCATTAAACCAAACCCAAATAGCACCATTCATCTCATAGGCTGAACCATAACGGGTAATAATCCCTGACGTCAATGGTCTAAGAAAATAATTCGTGTTGAATTCCTAATTCAACATCTAGACATTGTATGCAGCAGAAACGAAAAAGGGAACGCTTTGTTCACTAATTACAATAGATTCATTGTTTCATTGTTGGAAGTTGAACCAAGTTCGTAGGAAATGTGGTTCTTAAGTTGAATATGGATGTGAATGGGCCATACCTATTTTGGAAAACAATAAATCGCGTCAGAGCTTGAAGAGGTGATGTTTTCCACGCAATGTTGATGATGTGATTCCTTTATAAATTTTACTACTTTTTTATATTTCTAAACTTTTTTATTCCTTTCGAGAATTCCATTTCATACCTCTTTTTTAAACAGAATTTTGGTTTGTATATAAAAATAAATAACCAAACTTCAGGCTGCATCTAAATGGTGCACATTATTCAAATATGCAACATGAATCTTATCTTGCTTTCTATCATTTTTATTTGAAATATTATGAGTAATGAATTATTTTGTCCATTTCACTTGCAAGTCATTTGCATTATATGCATATTTCAGGCATACCAGATCTTATTCTCTCTCTCTCTCTCTCTCTCTCTCTCCTCTCTCTGTGTATATATATATATATATATATATATATACATATATATATATATATATATTGTGTGTGTGTGCTCGCGCGCGCATGCCCACACGTATGTTTATATATATCCCTATGCTATTAGTGGAACAGCATAACCTGATGTTACAATGAAACAGTACAAAAGCCAGTAATTCTCTCCAGCTCACTTCCTTAATCCGGGCGATGAATGAGACTTAGGAGAAAGTTTCCTCATTAAATTCCTACGTACATGCATAGAGTTATTAAATGCATCGCTGAACACAGTATTTTACAATACCAATCCAACAACAATGCTTCATGTTTCTGCTTTTCATTGTGTCATATATTTAGAAGACATCTCGTACTTATAAATTATGAGTCTTAAGCTGCACCGGTCGTATCATTTTTTCTCCTGTTCAATATACATCTGACCTATATCTCTATAGATTTTCACACACACTCTTGCATATATATATATATATATATATATATATATATATATATATATATATATATATATATATATATATATATAGATAGATAGATAGATAGATAGATAGATAAAAATGATTATCAAGACTGGCCCGCAATCGACTTCTTTCAGTGTTGGAATAAAGACAAAATTTTTCCGTTACTATAAGAGACACAGAAATGGAAAAAAGGCTTAATATATAGCAAAGCCCACATAGAACAAAGTAAATAAATACAATTTTGTTGGTTGATTAAAAAGATAACGTTAGATTAAGGCAGTAGAGGGGTGACGGGGAATTGAGCATATGATTAATAAGGGGAGGAATATGGGGGTTAATGAGATCCGGTGTGTTTGTTCCAATCTATTACAAGTTTGCATATCATTTCGAAATGATAATAGACTGCTCTCTCTCTCTCTCTCTCTCTCTCTCTCTCTCTCTCTCTCTCTCTCTCCTCTCTCTCTCTCTCTCTCTCTCTCTCTCTCTCCTAATACGTTTCCTGATACCCAGATGTATATGCTGGTAAATGATGTCCTTTTATATACTTGGAAGAAAAACAAATAAAATCTTTATCTTTGATGAATAAAAAAACTGCTAAAGGAATGAAAAAAAAAATCTAGAGATGGTAAACGTAATTAAGGAATATCCCTATAAATAATTCCAACAAATATTAACCTCGATAATAGAAATAGACAAAATTCACAAATAAGGGCTTCCAAAATCTATGAAACTATAAAAAAATAAAAGTTTAGGACGAGACACATACAAACCTTTTCCTAAAAAAGCACACTGCAAGTGGGATGCGATTAAAACACAAATACTGGTGAAACATGTATCTTGGTTGTAAGGAAGAGGGGCGGTAGAGTTGAGGAGGGGGCATAATATGGCTGAAGATAATTAATGTTAAAACGTTTGATAGTTACACATTACAATCCTATTACAACAACGTCGCCCAAAAAATATTTAGAAAAATGCCTTTTTTGGGCTCAGGCCATGTCGTCCTGTTGGAAAGTTCCTTTAGGTAGCTTTCTAAGGGATATTTGCTACAGTGATACTCCTAGAGAATTAAACCGAAGGTCTCCAGGATTCTAACTCCTGGCGCGAGTATCCAATTAAGGATATCACATAATATCAGGGGACGTATTTTTAGATACGACACATAGCAATCTTCACCCCGAATAGATTTAACTCTTTGATGAAAGGGGGAAGAGTGGCGAAAGAAGGGAGTGCCTCCTTCATCATTACTATTACGATTTCATTCCTTTTCTTGTAGCTCTCTAAGCGAGTTGTGCTCCCGTTAACCCGGTGTTGTGTTACAAGTTTTGGGAATATTCATCATGCAATCTCCAGCATTTTCATCCTTTGGAGTTGAGTATTAATTCTTTTCTGTGTATAATTTTGATCTCCCTTTTCACAGTTAAATTTCGATAATTAAAGTGTGTTTAGATGAGCCTTGCCCAGACCGGAGACAGCCATTTTACGACTGCAGTTGCCCGTTACTATTGCATTTTAGTTAGTCAGTAGGGCAACATTTCCCGGTATTAAGCTATAATGTTAGCTATTTAGGCAAATTATACAAGTGGTGATCGTGCATACATGAATTTTATTCCTCTTCCTATTATGTGACTTTACTAATCGTATGCAACGGGAGCCCCGGCGGTACCAAACCTTGGCCGGGGATCCTACCAGAGCGAGATTACTCTCACTCATTTATGCGTTAGCAAAGTAATTCCCCATGTTTAGCCTCACCCTATCATTCCTTCTTGATTCGGATGAGAAATTACATTCTCTGGAATCTATGGATAAGGTATGATAGAGAAAAGAGGCTAAACCCTTCCTCCCTCCCTGAGTGCCGCCGCCACCGCCGCCACCACCGCCACCGCTGCCACTACAGGCGGCAACCACTATCTTCTTCATTCCCGTCGAGCTCCGGCTTTGATTTAGATAGTGACAAACTCAGGGTGCCCTTGTCTTACCGCCGATGATGTCGCCAGCAAAGGAACCATGTTTCCTCTGCCGCCGACGACGTCGTTAGCACAGGAAGCCATGCTTCCTCAGTTCACTGCTGTAGGTAAGCGGCATACCTGCCGCCACCTCTCTTCCCAGTGAACTACAAGACCCTTTCCCTTTTCCCTTCTGTCCTTTAGCGACGGCAACATTCTTTCACCGGTATTCTGACAGTTATCCCGGCTTGCCAGGTTGACTGCATTACCGGCTGGTACCCTGCTAGCGGCAGTTAGTTCAGCCACCTCAGCCACGTCTCCCTTATGTCCTTCCTTCACCGGAAGTGAATGTGACGGGGGGAAGATTGAGCCAGCACTGACGGCTGCCGGTGGAAACCTAACATACTTTTGAGAAGTCCTCAGTCCTCTCTTGGTCTGCCATCTACAATTATTGCCGCCGGCAGTACAAGCCCTTTGTGGATGGATGAAAGCCAGAATCAGATGGATTCTTACCCCTTCCATTGGAACTCTCATTCTGGCAAGGAGACAGTAGGCAGCCTGGTAGTCCTCCTACACTTCCAATTGTTGTGCTAATCCATAATAATAAGAAACTCTCCTTCCTTAATGCTTTCTCTCTCTCTGTCAGTTAGTGCCGCCAGATACTAACCTAACCCAGGCAGTGCGCCGGCTGAACTACAGTATACAAATATACAGTAGTAACTTATTTTCTAACATTCTCTGCATTTCCTATCACAGTCTATTGTTGGGTCCACAATATTATGTTGAGGTTGAGTAATCCCTCACCACCCAGATGGTTTCTTCGATCATCGGGACCCTAATAAATCAGTGTTAATATATACTACAGGTAGATAATGTTAGTATAGCACTTAATAACTCTAATTCTAGTCCTTAGAGTTTACTCCTACCTTGTATTCTCCCTATCAGGGAACTAAAATATTAATTACTGACGGAGGTCTCAGCAATGGCCTGGGAGGGGAAACAGAGATATGTGTCTTTTCTGCTTCCATTCAAGCTTACTATCCTAAGCTATCATAAACAATAATAATTACTATTGTTGATAAAAATTGCATGCTTTTATATCACTGATATTAAAAATTATATACTCTTTGAGCCCCTCTTCCTTCACAAGATGAGCCAATGGAGAAGTGTGCAGCCTTAGCCTGCAACCACAAAGGCAAAGACTTGTGGCCACACGAAGTGCAGGACTCATGCCCCCTGCTGCATCGTGTCGGGAGTCCTCAAGTATTGGGACCCGAAGGGTTGCCCCACCCGTTCGACCCTATTGGCCAACGGCTTCGGAGAAGCTCCCTCAGTCAACATAGAGACTAGAGATACAGCGAGGGAGACCCTTCGCAAATGGGTAAGTAGATTCCAAAAGAATTTTCAGGGACCGTACTTACCCAACGACTCCTTAAGGTGCCTACTGTTCCCCAAGGCTCGACCAAATGCGGTGGTACCCCAGGAACAGGTCCAGTCTTCCTTCATACATCTGAAGATCGACGCGGACATAAATAAGGCACTGGAAGGCATGGACATCCACCAAGAAAGGACATCAGAAGTGTCCATTGACACTGAGAAGGCCCTACTACAAGGAGGCCCCAAAGAAGACGTGGAACATCCACAAGCGGAGGAAGAAGGATCCGTTTCAACGGCAACCGAAGACCCTCAATTCGTCGTGATGGCATACCAACCTATGCTGTCAACCTCTTCAATCACAACTCCACAACCAGTGGCACATGCCATCAAGAACGAAGAGATCCTCAATTTGATTCAACAGATGATGGAGTTGTTCCAAAAGGTACAAGAGATGATGAGAGAGTCACTCAGACTGCAACAGATACTATTACAAGAGAGGTCGGACCGCCTCGGACCTACCAAGAGCTCTACTAAGAAGCCCCTTAAGGAGCTAAATCTCTCTTACTGCTCCGAAACCAACCCCTGGAGGTATGCGAAGCATATGCCCATGATGAATGGGTAACTATTCGTCTTGGAGAAGTTGGGGACCAGACTGATTGAAGATCTTGAGATCTGGCCTAACTTTTCAGCTTACCCAGAATGTTACGGGAGACTGCAGGATGAACATGCAACCCGTGAGGAAATGGTAACCAAAGAGGTCATTGTCTTCGAGCATGAAAAGGTGCAAGCCATCCTCTTTAAAACCTGGAAAGGAGCCGGGTACACCAACTCCAAAGTCTCAGCACTGAGCAAGAGACATCCCACCTTTCTTACTCCTTCCTCCATCTCTTTCCCCTTTTCGGAGAAAGCACTAGACTTTGCCGTCAAAGCAGTCGACGAGGGCAAACCCAGCCCAACCCTAGAGGAATGCAAACCATTCTCTCTAGCACGGCCTGCCTGCGAAGAGAAGTGGAAGGATGTCCACCTAACCTTCTCCGTCTCTAAGTTGGATCCAGAGATAGCAGGCCAGCAGTTCAATGAGAACCTTCCGAAGTTGCCAGACCATCTTCTGAGGAGGGAACAGGAGACGAAGGAGAGACTTGCGGCCTCCCTTTCTCATCAGAACTGCCTGGAAATGAGTGCAGGTCTACAGAACGCCCCAGAAATGTTCATTTTCCTGGCTAAGTCCCACATGGGTACCCTTGAGAAAGACTTATATGCCTTCCTCAAAGCGAGGAGAGCCTGCAGAGAGTTCGTTTTGGCCTCAGCCACCATAAGACACGAACCAACAAAACTGACCCCCTCGAACATCTGGGGTAAAGAACTTTTCCCACAGGAACTGGTCCAAGAGAACATAGCAGAGCAACCACGGAGAACTGGAACCTTCTCCAAAAGTGGGGCATGAGCTCAAAGGAGAAATCATCCGCAGACGGAGGTCCCCAGCCTAAGAATGAAAAGGCAAGGAGACCACACAGTCCTGCACAACTTTCTGCCATGACTCTGACCACGATGCCTCAGACCTCTTTCCAGATGGTCCCTCAACAACTGGTAGCTCAGTCGCCAATGTTTAACCCAACGATGGGAGGCAGTCGACTTCCTTTCGCCTTAGTCAGAAAGGAAATGGCCCTAATAGAAGTTCGCCCGGAGGTGACTCCTTCCGGGGCCGAGTAGGACGTGGTCATGAAAACAAATCCACAGGACCCCCCATCCAAAGACGGGTTCCAGATAGGACGCAGACCACATCATTTTCAGGATCGCTGGACCTTCGATCCCTGGCCCAACAGACTATTAAAGAATGGGCTCGGGTGGAAATGGAACAGAACTCCACCCCGTTTTCCAAAATTTTTTCAACACTCCACCCCCTCGTGAGAAGAATATACCTCAGAACTCTTGAACAAGAAGGTACTAAGGAAAGCAAAGTCCATCAAATTCCAGGGAAGGCTGTTTTGTGTTCCCAAGAAAGACTCAGACAAACTCAGAGTCATTCTAGACTTGTCTCCACTCAATAACTTCATCGAGAACAAGAAGTTCCGGATGCTTACTTGGCAACACATAAGGACCCTTCTACCAAAAGGAGCAAATACAGTCTCAATAGACCCAACAGATGCTCACTGGCATCTTCTATTAAGCTGCCCTTTCTCCTCATACCTAGGATTCATGCTGCAAAAGAAGTGTGTCTTCAGAGCAATGCCCTTCGGACTGAATACAGCCCTAAGGATATTTACGAAGCCTGCAGACACAATCGTCCAGCAGCTACACTCCGAAGGAGTTCAATTACTAGCATATCTAGACAATGGACTGGTATGGGCAGCATACAAGAATACTAGTCTGCAGGCAACCAACAAGGTAATCCAATTTCTGGAACACTTGGGCTTCAACATCAATCGCGAGAAGTCTTGCCTTCCTCCAGCTCAGAAGTTCCAATGGCTAGGAATCCAATGGGACTTAAAGTCACACGACCTCTCCATTCCATCCAAGAAGAGGAGAGAGATAGAGGGATCTGTCAATAGACTAATCCATCACAAGAAGATTTTAGGACACCAACAGGAAAGAGTATTGGACTCTCTCCAGTTTGCAGCAGTGACAGACCCGGTGCTAAAAGCACGTCTAAAAGATGCATCAGGAGTCTGGAGAAGATACGCATCAAACGCTCGAAGAGATCAACCAAGGTTGACCCCGACCCTATTGCGCACGCAGTTAAGTTCGTGGTCAACAGCCCAGAGCCTAGCATGAACAATTCCCCAGCAACCACCACAACCATCAGTGGAGGTACACACAGTCTCCTCCTCAAAAGGATAGGGTGGCCATTTTCACGAGAGAAAAGTGCAAGGGAATTGGTCGCACCAGTTCAAAACTTTTCATATCGTTTTGGAAGCTCTGGCAGATTTCCTAACGTTGAAGAGACTATCCCCTCACAGAACAATCCACATAAGATTAGTCCTGAACAACGAAGGGATAGCAAAATGTCTAAATCGACAAGGCTCGAGATCATCTCACATCGGACATGTGATATTAGTCACCTTCCACCTGACAAGGAAGAAGGGATGGCACCTATCAGCAGTTCACCTACATGGGTTCCGGAATGTGACGGGGGACGCTCTATACAGGCGAAAGCCCATAGAGACAGAATGGTCCCTAGATGCAGACCCATTCTCCTTCACCTCAGAAAAAGTCCCGGAACTGCAGACCGACCTCTTCACAATGAGCGACAACAAGAAACTACCTCATTATGTAGCCCCTTAGATGGACCCTCAAGCAGAGGCGATGAACACCGTGTCCCACGACCGGAACAGGTGGAATCACATTTACCTGTTTCCACCAACCATCCTCCTGCTAAGATTCCTCGACAAGCTAAGATCCTTCAGAAGGACAGCAGCAGTAGTGGCCTCCAAGTGGCCCAAAAGCAATTTCGTCCCTCTAGTTCTAGAACTGAAACTGAAGCTGTTCCCTCTGCCGGACCCAGTATTATCCCAACTGGTCCAGAAGTCGACTGCCTACACTTCATCCTCGAGAACCAACAACCTACATCTCACGATTTTCTCGCCCTAGTGGCGAATAAAAGGTTTAGAATCTCTAAGGATAAAGTTGACTTCATCGAAGAGTTTAAGTCAAGTACGACTAGGAGACAATATGAATCGTCATGGAAGAAATGGGTGTCCTTTGTGAAATCAAGGAAACCGACAGAAATACTGATAGATTTCTATCTAGCTTTCTTCATATTCCTACACGAACAAGGCCTGGCTTCTACTAAGATTACCTCGTGTAAGTCAGCCCTGGCTAGACCACTTCTGTACGCTTTTGGAGTGGACCTCTCTAGAGAAATCTTTAATAAGATCCCAAAAGCATGCGCTAGACTCAAGTCACCAACCCCACCAAAGCCCATCAAGTGGTCTTTGGACAAAGTCTTGCACTATGTTTCGAACCTAAACAATTAGAATTGTACTCTAAAGGATCTAACAAAGAAAGTCATTTTTCTGTTTGCCATAAGGCTAGAGTTAGTGAAATAGTGGCCTTATCTAGAAACGAAGGCCATATTTAGTTCCTAGATACAGGAGAACTGAACCTCTTTCCTGATCCTGCCTTTCTTGCCAAGAATGAGCTCCCCACCAAGAGGTGGGGTCCTTGGAGAATCTGCCCACTAAAGGAAGATACCTCTCTGTGTCTAGTAGAGTGTATTAAGGTCTATCTTCGAAGAACTTCAGACTTCAGAGGGAGGACAGCTCTTCAGAGGTGAAACCTCAGGATCAAACCTATCCCTAAGACAACTGAGAGCAAAGCTTACCTACTTTATTCGCAGAGCGGATCCTGACAGTACACAGGCAGGTCACGATTCAAGGAAAGTTGCTTCTTCGTTGAACTCCTTTCAACACATGGACTTTGGAAGACTCCGCTCATACACTGGGTGGAGATCATCCAGAGTCCTTTACAAACGCTATGCGAAGCAAGTACATGAAATAAAACATTTTGTGGTGGCGTCAGGTAGTGTTATAAAACTCGTCATCTAGCGCTGCTATGACCAGTGCATCGGGAGCAGGGGTACACTTATCGTCGAGTGCAAATCACAACGATGATTAACATATTGTTCCATATAGGTGCATATCTAACCAATACCACCAGTGCTGAGTGAACTTTTGCGTGTGTTTATGCATTCTCAAAATCTGTACAAGTCAGTCAGATTTGGTTTCACATCTCCATTGAGTGGCATTATTCCGATAATGAAATTACATATTTTTTCTACAAGAGAAAATATGGACCCTGATGTGTTTTGAATGCTGGATCAGATTTATACCCTATTGTAACTACATTTGATAATCTAGTTGCAAGGTAAAAATACTAAACGTATTTGCGTCTTATTGCTGCTATCTCAATTGCAGACAAATAAAACATGCTAGGGTTTTAATTCAACCCTAGAAGGGCAAAACTTGAAATCAAGATACAGATTTCCAAGGTATGTGAAAGATAATCTCTAAGTTTTACCTTCCGTTCCTACGGAAATTCAAGCCTTGAATCCTTATTGTCGATGTAGACACGTTCCCTGCAGGGGGCAGGAAGCACTAAACCAGTTCCAGGTGTAGTGGAAATGAGAGGTTAACTGGAATTTCACATACAGATCTAGCAGACCAGGTAAGGAAATCCATTCGAGGTAGAAGGCACATACACAAATCCACAGCTATAGTAATTTCAAGTTAATTCTCTAGGATGCATCCATCAGGGTGACATGGCCTGATCCCAAAAAACGGATGCGAAAAATCTATTTTTGGGTGAGAGTGCCATGTCGTCCTGATGGACCTCCCTTTGCTGACCCCTTCCAAAATTACTTTAGCTGCAGCCATTCCTGCTTAACGACAAGAAAAGGAATGAAGTCATAGTAGTAATGGGGAAGGAGGTCCACCGGGTACCTAGATCGGCAACCCCTTCTTTCGCCACTCTTCCCCCTTTCATCAAAGAGTTAAATCTATTTGGGGTGAAAATTGCTATGTGTCGTATCTAAAAATACGTCCCCTGATATTATGGGATATCCTTAATTGGATACTCGCGCCACGAATTAGAATCCTGGAGACCTTCGGTTTAATTCTCTAGGAGTATCACTGTAGCAAATATCCCTTAGAAAGCTACCTAAAGGAACCTTCCATCAGGACGACATGGCAATCTCACCCAAAAATAGATTTTTCGCTTTGCTCAAAATCCGTTAATTGTAAGACAAACCAACTTCCGAGCTACTTTGTCCACACAGATTACATGGTTTTCCTCATCTAAGAACTTAACAAGGCAGGTTTTTAACTGTAAGGATATATGTTGATATTAATTTTCGAGAAGAACAATAATACAGATGCGAAATATATAAATATATATATATATATATATATATATATATATATATATATATATATATATATATATATATATATATATTCATACCCTATCATCACTCCACAATCATAATTTACTATTCCCACTAAGAAAACCATAATATTCCTGCATTCATAACTACTCCAATGTAGGATATATGAATAAGAATATACCACAGCCCATTACCTTATTCATTATACTTGACTCTTCATTTTGTTTCATTCTAGTAAAGAGTTGCCTTATCCTTTATCAAGTGTGTTGGACATCACTTGAGCCTGCTACAAGGTGTTCCAAATATCACTTAATATTTGATGGAGCACCAGTTGATGGGGAGTCAATGTCCCCCTTATTCTGATGAAAGGTACCTTCCTACCATTACTTTGTCAGCAGATACCAAATCAATATAGATATGATTACTCTCAGCAGGAACCAGGAGCGCAGTAGGAGACATGAGGGTCTGGGGGACTGAGTTAGTATGGAGGACCACTTCCCCTTACCCCTGTGAGTAGGTGGTAATTTTGAATGTATACTTATATACATATGCTTTCTAACCCTGCTCAGGAGGACCCCTTCTCTAGGAAGCCCAGGGGACATTTTCATATAAGCCCCCCCCCCCCCCCCCCTTCCGTCCTTAGCTACGCCACTGGATGGGAATGATGTGAAATTTATATCAAATTCAGTTGTGGTCTGGAAGAATGTTGATCTTGCTTAAAGAATTTGGTGTGTATGATTCAGTGTCTTTTCATTACTTCTGTCTCTTTATTAAGTACTACCATCATACAAAATATTAGGTTTGGTCACTTCATGTTTTCCCTAGCTTGATTAACCTAGTTAAATATTTTTTTTTCTATGAGAACAGAAATATATAGTGTTTCGTTTGCATATACAAGGAGCCTTTGTAAAATGCTTTCTATTACAACAAATTGAAAAACGATACACATTTGAATATTTTCACTTATATTACAAGGCGCATTTGTAGTTCAGAAATTACTTTTAAATACAGTTAAACCCTAAAAGGACTTTAATGACATCCAGTTTCAACTGTCTACCTCAAAGCCTTATAACCTATCTTACATAGATACCAAATCATATGAGAATTGGGAAAAAGAATTTAATAGTGCGAGGTTAAGGAATGCTGGGTGAAATATCTAACATTGTGAATCACTGCTTGAGATATATTGTTATTCTATAACGAGAGAAAAGTGGGATGATACATCCTTTCATCTAGGTTTTGAGGTTAAGTTTAAATATTAACCAATTGATGTCAATAGTACGGGAAACGAAAACCATCAGATATTTGCCCTGAATAATCGGCTCCATTTCTACATCAGCGCGATATACTCCTAAATTCTAAGAGAGTTTATTGAGTATCTGTAATAGACGGTCATTGACGCTTATCCAAACAGCTATTATGCAACAGAAGCACACGAGATTAGAATACCATGCTGCCATGGCTTCAACGGTGGATGAAATAAATAGTCAAATTAAAACACAGATTGGTTCAGTTTTTATCGAGGAGATTTTTTTAACATTCATAATGTCCGTTTTTAATAGTTTCTTGGAACTATATAAAAACTGGAATACATTCCGAATGACCTTAAACTAAAATAACTCATGAAGAAAGGAGTAAAATTTATGAATATGGTTTATCGGTAAAAGACGGGCTTCGTCATTCCGTCTTAATATCTTCATATTATTGAAGGTGCAAATCCTTGTTATTCAGTAAGCATTATTCGTTAGAGTAATATACATTATAAATATGAACTGATTATGAATTTTAAAATCGTTTTGAAATCCATGTGATCTACTTACGAGTATTGGACATGTTGGAGTTTCCACTTTGCTACCCTATACACATTCTGGTGAAGCAACGTGATTCATTAAATCTATCTCTCCTTATTTTTGTCATTAAGCTTCTAACACAGTCTAAGAATCCTATAAATTTTAAGAAAATCAGGACGTAAGCGCCAGTATTATAAATCAATACACTTGAAATCATTAACGAGATAAAAGAAAAAAAATAAATAAAAGGAAGGTAAATGGTACTATTATAAAAAAAAAATCAACATGAAGTGTAACTAGATTTTAAAGATTTTACATTTAAAACTCAATCGACAAAATTAAAAAATAAAAGGAAATACGTAATCCGCCAAAAGCGTTGGAAAAATCTGTTTAAAACTTGCCTGAATAATTAATCCACTTAAAGAGGCCACACACAACCTTTTGTCTTGGTGGCGCCAACGACATGCAAATAAAGGAAGTTTTAGGCTAAAAGAATTTGCGTGCATAAAATGAGGGCGGCCGGGTTTAAAGAAAATGCAGCCACTTTGCAAAAGGTGATAACTTTTAACAGACCTAATTAGGAAAAAGGAGAAGATTGCATTTCGCCAGATTCTAAAATACAGAAAACTCGTGCAACTTTGCCCATCTAATTTCTGATATCTTTTAAATGTTTTTATTATGAATATGCAGAGATTAGACGAGAGGGTTGTCTGTGATTTCAGTTCCTAGATAAGTTTAGATATGAATATAAAAAATTAATATCAGTACCTAAATCTGAAATGTGTATAAGTATTGATATTATAAGGTTGATCCAGCACTCAAGTTTCAGATGTTAAAAAGCTTTACTTGAGAATGTCTAAAGATATAAGATAAACTATCTAACAGGAGATGACTATTTCAAAATATGCTAGACTTTGAGCTTGATAATTTGTGCCGAAAGAAAAAAATATCATTGCAGAATGTCGTAATAATTAGCTTTCAAGTATTTGTAGCTTTGTTTGAATATGATGTTTCAACATTTTTTATCGGTCAAAAACTCTGATAGGGTACACCAGGATGTATAATTTTATGACAATCCGCAGAGTTAATGTAATGACAAAACAGAAAACACTGATATAATTTTTGGCTGATTGTATTTTCTATCTTCTGTATCATAAAAAATCTTGGACTTTCTTCTGTATATTGCTGTACTGTATATGAAGTTTGACTTTCCCTTTGACTTTCTCAGATAAATACTAAATGTACTGTATTACTATAACCTCTACAATCCGGTACACGGGGACCACAAAGTTGGCAATAATTTCATTTTTCTAATGTCTGATTATTTCTTTAAATAATATAATGTTAAAAAACTTACAAATCTTGATACAATATATGGCACATATGCATCATTATATACACACATACATACATACGTACACACATACATATATATATATATATATATATATATATATATATATATATATATATATATATATATATATATATATATAATGCGTATATATACATCTATTTATATACATATATATATATATATATATATATATATATATATATATATATATATATATATATACACTCGTTTATGTGTATATATATTGCGTGTTTGTGTGTTATATATATATATATATATATATATATATATATATATATATATATATATATATATATATATATACACACACTATACAATAATATATATACAGTATTATATATATATATATATACAATAATATATATATATATATATATATATATATATATATATATATATATATATATATATATATATACATATATTTATATATTTACTGTGTACATATATATATATATATATATATATATATATATATATATATATATATATATATATATATATATCAACGATAAGCCATTTAACCATAACAGGGTGAATACAGGAAAACAATACAAATGTCACTACATCATTTATCAATTGTGATAAATCACGGATGAATTTCCTTTGCAGTAAAACTTCCCCAAATTTGATATAATCATTCACCTATACAGGAGGCTCATCAGTATGGCGTCTAATCCCTCACACACTCCGGACCAAACTTTCCTATTTTACAAGAACTCTTTTGCATCCTGGATATTAAGCCTTCCCCGCATTATTATTATTATTATTATTATTATTATTATTATTATTATTATTATTATTATTACTTGCTAAGCTACAACCCTAGTTTAAAAAACAGGATGCTATAAGCCCGGGGGCTCCAACAGGGAAAATAGCTCAGTGAAGAAAGGAAAAAAGGAAAATAAAATATTTTAGGAAGAATAACAACATTAAAATATCTCCTATATAAACCATAAAAACTTTAACAAAACAATAGGAAGAGAAATAAGATAGAAGAGTGTGCTCGAGTGTACCCTCGAACAAGAGAACTCTAAACCAAGGCAGTGAAAGACCATGGTACAGAGGTTATGGCACTACCCAAGACTAGAGAACAATGGTTTGATTTTGGAGTGTCCTTCTCCTAGAAGAGCTGCTTACCATAGCTAAAGAGTCTCTTCTACCCTTACCAAGAGGTAAGTGGCCCCTGAACAATTACAGTGCAGTAACCCCTTGAGTGAAGAAGAATTATTTGGTAATCTGTGTTGTCAGGTGTATGAGGACAAAGGAGAATATGTAAAGAATAGGCCAGACTATTCAGTGTGTGTAGGCAAAGGGAAAATGAACCGTAACCAGAGAGGAGGATCCAATATAGTACTGTCTGGCCAGTCAAAAGGCCCCATAACCCTCTAGCGGTAGTATATCAACGGGTGGCTGATGCCTTGGCCAACCTACTACCTAGTACTATGCCTTTCACTGCTTCTTCTTAACCAATTATATGATTTCGTCTTCCTCTTACATGCAAGAACCTCTGAGTTATACAACCTTTTCACAAACCTATTTGGCATGAACTCTTTCCACCGGACAGAACCATATTTAAATAATCTGAACCATTTTTTCACCTACCCTAACTTTTTAAGGCATCTTTGTTCATCTTTACATTTCTCTAGCAATCTATTCTTTTAAAACAACAACAAATCCAATCATAACAGTATCAAATATTTCTCTTTTTATTCCCACTTGACATCCCCACTTCACTTTCATAATGGAGAGTTGTGTCAACATTCCCTTCCAGAGACAATTCAAGTCTCATCCAAATCTTCACTCATCAATATAACTTTCTTGTTTCAGCTATTATGACTTCCCTCTTCTTTCAACTTGCAATTACTCGGTATATCATGTCCATCTGCATACTTGCGCCATCAATGCTGACATCATTGCAACAGGATAGTGGTTTTTATTTACCCTCAAAAACTTTAGATTGTGTAAGCGTGGTTTCATATTTCTGTTAAAATCTTTTTATCTGTCTCAGATTTTAACAGGTTCTCTTACTATTCCCAATTAGCAGAACACTACTCCGGTCATGACTAATCATACTGTATACATACAAATATATATGCACACATATACATACATACATACATACATATATACATTATATATATATATATACATATATATATATATATATATATATATATATATATATATATATATATATATGTATATATACACACACACATATATATATATATATATATATATATATATATATATATATATATATATATATATATATATATATATATATATATATATATATATATATTTACTTTCTACACTGACGTAATATTTTTTCAGCTATGATGTCTGATTTTACAACATCGCTCTTTCATGAAGTAGACAGCTTGAATATTCTAATCTCTCTAAGTTATATAGTTTCTATTTCTGAGTAAGCAATCGGTTTTCCTGCCGGAAGAGGCATTTGTGAAATTTGGCTAAAAGAAACTGTTCAGAACTGTTAAGTTTTACAACAATTCCTTAATGATACATGAATTATAAGTATATACTTTTATTACTAGATTTATGTCTATGAAAAATCATAACAGCACTTAGAGAATTCCTTAGTCCAAGTCAAGGAGCTTTTTACCATTTTCAAAAAAGCCCCCTTTTCTCTCTAGAACAGCAAGCGTAGCTACGACTAGAAAGAAAAGTGTTACATGAAAATGGAAATAAAAGGGCAGAATATTTTACCTCATTTTAAATTGTGCGTCTTGAAAATGACACTACCTTATTTATGTGAATTCACGGTATTGCCAGAAAATATTCTTTAAAACAAAACTGCAAATAATGGGGCAATTTCTGAGCGTGTTTAATATATTCTATTGTGTTCTATGCACTTTTTTCTGTATCATTCACCTCCAGGATAAAGTGTGATTTTACTTTTTTGCATATACCATAGTGCAAGCTTTGATACTGATGGATGAATTCAATATAGAAATATTATTTAAACAAGCTTTAAATAATGTACTTGACTGGTAAATGATTGAATTTTTGTTGTAAATTTGCTTGTTTCATTATATATGCATATATATATATATATATATATATATATATATATATATATATATATATATATATATATATATATATATATATACATACATACATATATATATATATATATGTATATATATATATATATATATATATATATATATATATATATATATATATATATATATATACAGTATATGGCAATTCCCACAATAACGTATCATGAAAATTATTTGAAAACTATTCGAAAACAATTAATCGTAAAAAATTATTCGAAAAACAGGTATTCGAAAAGAAAATTGTTCGAAAGAAAGTTTTTCGATAGGACAATTATACGAAATGATAATTATTCGAAATGTTTAAACGTTATCGGAACACTAATAGAAGAAGAATTCGGCACAGCTTCTCATTATCTATGCCTTTTCCACTTAGGTCAGTGCTTGTAACGAAAGATATGCGATTTTGGTCTAAAAGGGAGATACGATACAGATTTCAATTTTGGGCTTTAAGAATTTGAATGCTGCTAGCCCTAGCCTTTATCCCCGTAGACAAAGTTACTTAATCGTTTGAATAGTTATTAGATTCAAATATATATCCTTCAATAGTAAATTCTATTTAGATTATTTTGAAGATTCAAGAATTGGTCGTCCTTCAAGACGTCATCGACGTAATATTATGTTTAAAATAAGTATGTGGTCTTGTTTTGAGAGAGTCAATACTGATTTGCCTAGGACTAACAACACCCTTGAAGGATGGCAAAGGGCCTTTTTACAGGAAATGTCATCTCTTGTGTACTTGCATTTCTGTATTTGCAACACCTTTGTCTCAATATTTGTAACACCTTTGTCTCAATCATGAATTTTGCATTTTGAATTATTATCATTTTGAATAACTGTCCTTTCTAATATCTTTCGCACAAGTTTCCATTCGAAAAGCTGTTTTTCGAATAATTGTTTTCAAACAATGTTCACATAATCCTCAACAATCATAAAACTAATGGAAAGAAATTTACATCTGTTATCAGATATCCATATGTTATTTACACGTTATTATATTTCATTTATCTTTCTGAGTGGGGATACCTTAACGTGGCCAAAAAAATTTTTTTTATCACCATGATCAGCAAAGCTGTACTAGTCAGGGCCACCCATACTAGATTGGTTTAATGAGAGCGATCAGACTAAAGTCTTCACCATCACCAATCCGCAGTGGCCAGGGTGATGATGATAACTGGCCAAACCACACACATGAATAAGAACATGTCCGAGGCCTTTGTCCTACACTTGAATAGAAACTGCTGCATTTGCTGTTGTGGTATATTTCATTTAAAAGAAAAAAAAGAAGAAATAAAAACTACTGTTTGTCATGCCTCCCCTTATTTGAGTCACGGACTGTTGTTGCATCTGACTAACTGTGGACGCGCATCTCTAATTTGTCATGAGTTTTATCAAAATGCATGGTATCAAATTTTGTATTCCAATTAAGAAACATACATTGATTAAATTTTCATGTAGCTTCGCTTTCTATTTTATATCATATAACGCAACCGAACTTATGCTCAATATAAATAAATTGATAAAAAAACATATTTCCTTCTGCAAGAAAATGTGGAAAACGCCGAGGAGAGTTGTTTGGTAAACATAGGTCACTCAGCCGAAGAGGAAATACAAACGAAAAAGGATTTTCGCTTGAAATAGTCCAGGCGAGTTTGAAGACACATAAAGTGGTGGAAAGATCCATGCATAATGGAAAGAGTGACTGGCGAGATATGCAGGCGACTCCGCTGTCAGTGGGAGAAAAGAGAATAGTCTTCTACACTGGAAGAACGATGATTGTTAAAAAAGAATTTAAGATGGAAAGGATCTCGAGAGATCTTGACAAAAAGGTGACGCGGACAAGTATGAGAATTTATCGAAATATTCTGGGACATTTTTGTTTTGTTGAAGAGATTCATTCACTTTTTCAAACTTTATTCATTATTACTGTGAACATTTTCGTTATGATGTAATCAAATGAATTATGCAGAATGACAGTCTTTGTTATGATTATCGTTGCATTATTATTATTACCAGCTTAGCTACAACCCTATACTCATTCCCTGACTGGTGAACGCCAGACTGGGGATCGAGTCCCGCTCAAACTCGTTAGTTCCTTTCGTCGCTGCAACCTCACCATCCTTGTGAGCTAAGGACTGGGGGTTTGGTGGAGCCTATAGGTCTATCAGCTGAGTCTTGAGCAGCCATTGCCTAGCCCACCTTGGTCCTAGCTTTGGTGGGGGTGGGGGGGCTTTGGCGCTGATCATATGTATATATGGTCAGTCTCTAAGGCATTCTTACTTGATAGGGCAATGTCACTGTCCCTTGTATCTGCCATTCATGAGCGGCCTTTAAACCTTTAAACTTTGAAATGAGGTGTATTTGCACCGACCAGCAAATTTTCACCAATAGCGAGTTTTGATTCCATATTTTTTAGTAGATTCTGGTATTCAGAGAAAGTATATAATAACGTGCAATCTATCCCAATTTGTGTTAACATAAGTGGTAAGTTACAATATTATGCAGCGTGCATTCGAAAACAAGCTCTTGTCGTTGACTACGGCGGGTGTTATTAAATTTAGACTTACCACCCCAATACATTATATCTTTATTCTTTTACATTATTGACAAAACATATATCTGAGGGAGAAATCTGGGTTAGTAAATAAGTTTCATTTCACATTATTTGGTAATTATTTGAAAACAATTATGCTATCCACACAAAATACTTTCAACCAATTAGCTTGTAAGGAACTTTTGAGAGAGAGAGAGAGAGAGAGAGAGAGAGAGAGAGAGAGAGAGAGAGAGAGAGAGAGAGAGAGAGAGAGAGAGGGGGGGGGGGACTCCCAGCTTGTGTTTGCAAAAGATTTTTCAGTTGGGACAAAATACATTGCCAAACTAATAAAAGAATAGATCATTTTTGTAAACAAGTTGTTCGTAAAAGTGGTATAGCAAATAACCTAAAAAATATACCACATACCTATAAATTAGAATCATTATAATGACAGAATTAGGAACGTATGAAATTATATTGAATTTACGTTCATAAGTAATTTTTACAGCTTCCCCCACCATCACACCCCTTACAGCTCTAACAAGTACTCTACCGCAACTGCCCTCCGTTCTAACAAGCAAATATTCACGTTTTCTACACCTGAAATTCTGGAATCTATAGATATTGGGGGTTGCAGTTGGGAACCAGAGACGGCAGGACATTTATATTTGACTGTACCTGAGTGCACCCTTAAGCAAGAGAACTGTAACCCAAGACAAGAGAAGACCATCGTACAAAGGCTGTGGCCCTACCCAAGACTAGAAAACAATGGTTTGATATTGGAATGTCCTTCTCGAAGAGCTGCTTACCATAGCAAAAATCTCTTCTATCCTTACCAAGAGAAAAGTAGCTAAAGTGCAGTAGTTAACTTCTTGAGTGAAGACGAATTTTTCGGTTGTATTCGGTCCGGTGTATGGGGATAGAGGAGAATGTGTAAAAAATAGGCCAGACTATTGGTGCCGTAACCAGAGGGGGATCTAATGTAGTATGATTTAGCCAGTCAAAGAACCCAATAACTCTCTAGCGATTGTATGTCAACAGGTGGCTGGTGCCTTAGCCAACTTACTACTTTCATGTATAAATGAAATTTGTAACATATCACCCAAACATAGAAAGTTTAACACCACACATGTAGTACATAAAGACTTTTAACCTTGTATAAAATGATGCACAATATATTTGCCCTCCTATAGGGTAGTCTTGAAGTAAAAGTATCTAAAATACCATACGACAAAATTGTGTACAAACTTGAATACTTGACGGTATAAAGAGAGGTATTTCCAAAGATACCATAGAGATGAAAAGTTTGTTATAAATAACGAAACCGTATAATGATATTTTTCCTCGAGTTTTCAAATAAACTTCACATATATTATACTGATCTGATTAAATAAAGATGTATAAATAAATCTGTTCAGAATATAAAGATCTCATCTAAATCATAGGGAGTTAAATATTCTTATTGGAATACAATTTGCAGTCATTTCAGAAAGATTTGATTGATCAGTCAATCTCTCTCTCTCTCTCTCTCTCTCTCTCTCTCTCTCTCTCTCTCTCTCTCTCTCATCTGTTGCCACAATTTTTCCCGATAACATCTACTACGCTCGATTTTCACCCCTTTAAACAAGAGAGGAAGAATAGAGAGATGTTTACTACCTTTTCCCCCACGTATTTAAAACTAGGTTATTTCCTGAAAATTCATTCAATCTCCTACCATATTCAAGGAATCATAATCACATAAAAAGAGATTTATTTTATTGCAGTGCTTTCGTTACGTTTACAGTTTGATCTAAAGTACCACAAAGCTATTTTTTTATTATTAGTTCAGCTGATGGATATTCATCGGTTCTAGGGACGAGTTAGAGGTGAATTGATGGGAAATCAATAAATCACCGATTTCTAGAATACCAATTTGATTTCCCTCTCTAAAGGGTTATGAACAAGAGATTGTTTCCAATACATTGCCAGTTACTGTGTCCTGTGTGATCGTTTATGCACGAGTAGAGTTTCATCAATTTACAATAAGACAATCTCTCTCTCTCTCTCTCTCTCTCTCTCTCTCTCTCTCTCTCTCTCTCTCTCTCTCTCTCTCTCTCTCTCAATGAATAGATAAATAGATAAATAAATAAAGACGCTCGTTTGCAAACCTCATATATGCATGTGATTATGTATACATAACTTATAGTTATGTGTGAGAGAGATCAAGTCTCAGAAAACATAGTTCTTTGACTGAAATTAAATGTATATTAATATCATGTTGCTTTTGTTATTATTATTATTATTATTATTATTATTATTATTATTATTATTATTATTATTATTATTATTATTGGCCTACTAGCTAAGCTACAACCCTAGTTGGAAAAAGGGGGATGCTATAAGCCCAAGGGCTCCAAGATGGAAAAACAGCCCAGTGAGGAAAGGAAATAAGGAATTAAATAAACGATATGAGAAATAATGAGCAATTAAAATAAAATATCTTAAAAACCGTAACATCAAAAGAGATATTTCCTATACAAACTATAAAAATACTTATGTCACCCTGTTCAACATAAAAACATTTGCTGCAAGTTTGAAATATTGAAGTTATACCGATTCAACAACCCGATTAGGAAGATCATTCCACAACTTCGTCACAGCTGGAATAAAACTTCTAGAAAACTGATTAGTATTGAGCCTCATGGTGGAGTTGGAATGACTATTAGAATTAAATGCGTGCCAAGTATTAAGAACAAGGTGGTTCTGTCCGGGAAGATCTGTATGTAAAGGGTGGTCAGAATTATGAAAAATCTTATGCAACATGCATAACGAACTAACTGAACAACGATTGCCAGAGATTAATATCTAGATCAGGAATAAGAAATTTAATAGCCCGTAAGTTCCTGTCCAACAAAATAAGATGAGAATCAGCAGCTGAAAGGAGAACAATACTCGAAACAAGGTAGTATGGAAGAATTAAAACACTTCAGAACAGATTGATCACCAAAAATCTTGAAAGACTTTCTCAATAAGACAATTTTTTTGTGGATTTGAAAAAGACATCGGCCTAATGTGTTTCCCAAAAGTAAATCTTCTGTCAAGAATCACACCTAAAATTTAAAAGAGTCATTTGAAAGCAAATGATCTCTTTCAAGCACAACTGTGCCATCAAATGATTACAAATCCTTTGAGATATAATAACAATTGTGTAATCTATTATCATCGTTAATGCACAGTCATATTAGGAAATGGTATGATGATGAAATGGTATCTAATTATAACAGATTTAGTTGAATTAAAATGTTAATAATTTAGACCTAAAGTCTGAAGTAAAACGAACATGACTCAGGTGGTTAGGCATAATACGGAGGTACACACCAGGCTTTTAATTTCCTTCATAATATTACTATATGCCATAGGGTAGAAGCTAATCTTCCACCATATCAATGAAAAGAAAGAAAAATCACCATAAGATTTTTTCTTAATTAAGTGTGATAATGAATTGTTATTTTCTTTTATAAAAAAAGACAAGTTTTTGACAAAGATGCAATATTATAAGAATGGAGTATTTGGGAATACACAAGTACCTGTCATGGTTATCTTAGTTGATCAATATCCTATTTCAATTTGCATTAAACCTAAATCTAGATAAAGGCTAGCATACCTTTCCTCCTTTTCATATGTGGAATGGTATTAGTTCAAATCCTATCATTTTTGTAAGAAATACTTTTCAACCTATCTGCATGAAAAGATTTAAATTTTTTTTTGGTATACTGTAAAATTGTACACCAGAGACTCAATCACGCATTCACATCACGTACTGGAAGAGCAATGGTGCGGTGAAAAACTTTCATGTTACTTTTCTCTCTTATTGCCCTGCCATTCTTTCCTTCCTTTCACTTCCTTTTTCAAATTATTTTGATCAGATATATGAAATTATTTACCTCTTAGACTATGAAAATCTGCACTTCAAAGGTTATTTTTGTTTTTAAACTATTTTCAAAAAGAATAATAAAACATTACGAGCAGCTGACTGATCTTTCAGCCAAAAAAAAAAAAAAAAAAATTTAAAAAAAATTTAAAAAAAAAACCATGGAAGCTTGTCACCACATCAAAAGCTCCTATATCTACACCTGGTTGCATGCGCAGTTTAATAATAAATGTACCGCAGCTTGTATAGTAATTCACATTCATGCAATCTAAAATTTTGTAATGTAATTGTATCTAAAATTTGTCAATGGATTGTTCAAAGCAGTCAGATGGTACCATGGTATTTCTTTAATTTATGCAATCCGTAATCAATTTTCCTTTTACTTGAATGTATGAACAGGTTTCCTCTCCAATATTGATAAATGATTGAAAGGCAGGTTTTAAAAAATAGTTTATGCAAATAAACTCAAATAGTTATATGTGTGAAGGAACCCGTGGTCAAGTCTGTTGTTATACTTTTCTTTTATTTATCATTAGTTTTCCGCAACTTTGAAAGGAAATTAACTTTTCTTAGTTTTGTCTACACTTCCCTAGTATTTCTTACTGTTTATATTTAATCTCTATTTTCTTCACATAGCAACACTGGTATACATTGGATATTCAACAGAATATATTGTAAAATATCCATGCTTAAAGTCCCCAAAACACCATTTCTGAGAAATTATCATTCTCATTATTCATGTAATAGTATCAGTTGTGATTATTGTTGATAAAATCTAACCTTTTTCTGTTAACATTTTGTATATACAAATAGTTTCATTGTTACTATCTTAAAAACGTTACAGGTTCTTTTAAACTAAATATTTCTAACAACCAATGAAATATGGGAAATGAATATAAAAAGAAACTTACAAAAACACAACACGTTTATTCACATACTTATAAAGAAAATCAATGTTACTTCTTCGTTTACTTTAACTGAAAAATCAAATCAATCAAAACATAAATGAAAAATGGGAACAGTCAGTAAGGTAGAAATTCTTAAAGAATGTTGAATACTTTTCTGCAGCTGGTGAGATGATACTTGTACGGAGGCGTCAGCCTTGAGAACGTCGCAAAAAGGAGGTTGAAGTTCAGGTGAGACTAGCACGATGACTACGGTATGAAAGACATCAAAGAAGGGTGGCATCACGATGAGACATCAGAATTCTTCTTCATGCTTTCGATGATAGTGTAGATCTAAGACCAGGTTGCAGACATTGTTGGACCCGCTTCTTCAATTCATCTCTTCTTCTCAGCATTAACCGGATTTTGGAGGAGTTGTCGTCTGAAGGGAAGGTCGGCAACTGGCTATATCATACTTCTGGTCTTCTCTGCTCCTTATATCGTCAGGACGTTGTTCTTATCTGGTTCGGACATAGTTCCCCTCTTGTCCTGTACCCTAACCTATCTCCTCTGGACAATCTCTTCTTGAAGTTTATATACCTACGTAAGAGCGGAACTAATTACGATGGAAAGTCGTCATTTCCATATTTTTTTTTTTTTTTTTTTTTTTTTTTTTTTTTTTTTTTTTTTTTTTGCGTCTTCATTGGTCTCCTCAAAAACACCCACTTCAATCACGCCATAGAAGTTTCTAAAACAAATTTCGGACGCAATCTGGACCTCGTGTTGAGCTATAACAAATACACGGCACGTGTCGGCCCATGATGACATTTTTCATTAACAGGGATATCCCTCGAGGATCGGTTTTCTCTAAAAATGCTGACTCCACTGATTAAGGCGATGGCATCTTGGTCCAAACAAGACAGTTCCTTTAATGCTGTAGGCACTCTTCCTCGAGGCTCAGTTTGTTTCCAAGATGCTGACGACAGTGAGGTGAGGACACGTTTGACCAAACGCTACGGTAGTCGAATTTCGTCTCGCTGCTCACATTTTCGGAATAAATACGTTTCTTTGTTTAAACAATATATTCCTTCAATAATATTGCATCTACCCATGACAATCATGCATTCCTTTCATCATTTATTCTACGGTGATGAATTTGTTTACATATATACAATAGTCGTTTGGCAGGCCCTTTCATGGCTGTTAGTTCTCCAGTCTAATTAATAATCCCGGACAGCTGATCCTCTTTAGGATTAAAGAGATCAGTCGAGCAGATTACCAGCTCTGAGGTTTAATCAACTAGCTAGTTTCATTGAAAGTATTTTTCTACTCTGAGACAGGCTATTGCCTAAATAATACTAATAATAATAATAATAATAATAATATTAATAATAATAATAATAATAATAATAATAATAATAATTAACAACGCGGAGAATAAAGTGTATGCCTTTCAGTTTTTCGAAATTTGTGACAAAACTTTGAAGACTTCTTGATGCTCATTTCCTGACTCGTAACCTTTACTTGAAATTGGAGAGTAAGATTTTTTAATCGAAAAATTTATTTTGATTTACATTACAAACTCCATCAATTTCTTATAAGAAGTAGATTAATTGCATTTCTTTTCAGGAACTCTACTAAAAAATCATAGAAGTTTACAGATTTACCTAAAATTACGAAATGTGTTGGCAAAGGTGGATATAGACCTTTTTATAGCCTTTTCCTTGGAAATTATCTTGATACTTTGTAGATTATATGTTTTGATCTCGCCAATCAAACGTCTTGCCTCTATTTTGTCTTCTTTCCTACAGCTTTTCATTTGAGGAATTTCCAGTGATGGATGTTAAGTACATCCTCCGCTATATAATGCCTTACCTTATTGCCTTATTTTTTGTTTGGGTTCCCCCAGGTCCCTCAGTGTGAGGCACCTCGTATATCCACCAGAGAGTTGCTAATGCATCTTCCGGTGTATTTTGTCTTGGATGGTCTGGGATGCATCTTAGGTATTTATCGAGCTGATTCTTAAACACATCTACGCTCACTCCTGATATGTTTCTTAGATGAGCTGGCAGCACATTAAATAGTCGCTGCATTATCGATGCTGGTGCGTAGTGGATTAATGTCCTGTGCGCCTTTCTCAGTTTACCTGGAATGCTTTTTGGCACTATTAATCTACCTCTGCTTGCTCTTTCTGATATTTTAAGCTCCATGATGCTTTCAGCAATTCCTTCTATTTGCTTCCATGCTTGTATTATCATGTAGCGTTCTCTTCTCCTTTCTAGACTGTATAGTTTTAAAAATTGCAGTCTTTCCCAGTAGTCAAGGTCCTTAACTTCTTCTATTCTAGCAGTATAGGACCTTTGTACACTCTCTATTTGCGCAATATCCTTTTGGTAGTGTGGGTACCATATCACATTGCAGTACTCGAGTGTACTACGCACATAAGTTTTGTAAAGCATTATCATGTGTTCAGCTTTTCTTGTTTTAAAGTGTCTGAATAACATTCCCATTTTTGCTTTACATTTAGCCAACAGTGTTGCTATTTGGTCGTTGCATAACATATTCCTATTTAAAATTACACCAAGGTCTTTAATTGCTTCCTTGTTTGTGATTGTCTCATTATTAGGTCCCTTGTATGCATACACCATTCCTTCTCTGTTTCCATAATTTATTGATTCGAATTTATCGGAGTTAAATACCATCCTATTTATCTCCGCCCATTCATATATTTTGTTTAGATCTCTTTGAAGTGAGTTCCTATCTTCATCACAAGTAATTTCTCTACTTATTCTTGTGTCATCGGCGAAACTTCTCACTACGGAGTTTTCAACATCACAGTCTATGTCTGAGATCATAATAACAAATAGCAGTGCAGCTAATACCGTACCTTGGGGCACACCAGATATTACCTGGGCTTCATCAGATTTCTCGTCATCTGCAACCACTATCTGTTTTCTGTTTTGCAGGAATTCTTTTACCCATTTTCCTATCTTTCCCACAATATCATGCTTTCTCATTTTTTTCTCCAATATGTTATGGTCTACCTTGTCAAAGGCTTTTGCAAAATCTAGATAGATCACATCTGTGTCTTTTTCAATTATCAAATTATTGTATATGTTTTCATAGTGTGCTATCAGTTGGGTCTGTGTACTTTTTCCAGGTATGAAACCGTGTTGACCCATATTAAACAAATTATTTTTGACCAAATGGTTCATTATTTTCTTTTTCATTACCCTGTCATACACTTTCATAATATGTGATGTTAGATTAACAGGTCTATAATTGCTTGCCTCTAGTCTTGATCCACTTTTGAAGATAGGGGTTATATAAACTAATTTATGTTTAACATATATCTCGCTCATATCTATACTCTGTCTTAGCAGTATTGCAAGCGGCTTCGCGATAGTGTTTGCAGTTTTTTTTAATTTCGTTTATAGCCGTGACAATATCTGCTTCATTAATATCTATATCCGTTAGATATTCGACATTTTCTTCTCTCATTTCTGTTTCATTATTCTCATTCGCAATTCTTGGCGTGAACTCACTCTTATATTTTTCTGCTAATATGTTGCATATTTCCTTTTTTTCATTCGTTAGCCGTCCTTCAATTCTTAGAGGGCCTATTTCTATTCTCCTTTTATTCATCTTTTTTGCATAGGAGTAAAGTACTTTGGGGTTTCTTTTTATATTTTGAAGTGTCCTTTCTTCTAAGTCCCTTTTTTCATTTTCTTTCGACTGTATAATCTTTTGTTCTGCATTTTCTATCTTACATTTTATTTCCCTCATTTTCCACACATTTTTTTCTTTTGCAAGATTTTTCTTCCACTTTCTAATTTTCTGAAATAAGATCCTTCTATCTCTTGGTATGCACGTCTTTTGTTTATTGTTTTTTTTCGGTACATATTTTTCAACAATTTTCTCCAGTATTTTGTACAGTATGTCCGTATTTACCAGTATATTATCACTTATAAATACATTTTTCCATTCTTTATTCAGTTCCTCATTTATTTCTGACCATTTTATATTCTTACTGTAAAAGTTATATTTTCCATATCCTTCCCAAAGTTTTGTGCTTTTATTAATTCTGTGATCACTTGCTTTGGAATGAACTATCAATTCTATGACATTGTGGTCTGAAATTCCCGTGTTATACACTATTATTTCTTTAACATAATTCACCTCATTCACAAATACTAGATCTAGGACATTTTCCTTTCTTGTTGGAATGTGGTTTATTTATTGCATATTATGTTCTAATAGCATATCTTGAAGCTTTTCAAATTGCCTCTTATCTTCTGCGCTGCTATTACTCTCTTTTTTATATGTATACATACAACCACTTTCTTCTATCCGTTCTTTCCAATCCACGAAAGGAAAGTTAAAATCTCCGGATAGGAGTATATGCCAGTCTTTATGGTTTCTACATATATCATCTATTTTTTCTATTATTATGTCAAACTCCTTAGTATTTGGGGGTCTGTAAACTACAATATTCACTAGTTTTTCAAATTCAAATTCTACCGCAATCAATTCACATTCTGTGTTGCTGTATTTTTCACAGACTTTTCCTTGATTTATGTCTCTTCCATATATTGCGGTTCCCCCTTGATTCCTATTTTTTCTGTCTGATCTATAAGTTTGGAAACCCTTTATCTGGTCATCACTGCCAGTCTCTTGGGAATACCATGTTTCACTTATATTTAATATATCTATTTTTTCAATTTGGGTTAGTTCTTCTAGGAACTCTATTTTCCTTTTAGAGTTACTCGTGACTAAACCCTGTGCATTCATCACTATTATGGTTTGTGTTTCATTTCCATTATTTAATATTGGTAATAATATGGATTCTCCCATGCTTCCTTCCTGTTCTGATATGATGTTCTTTTCTTCATTTCTCGGAATTCTGCTATTAAAAAATCCAACTTTTCCATAATATTTGTTCTTTCGCCTTCATACTTATTTGTGTGTAAACTTGCAATTATCCCCATATCTGCACCAACCCCTGGCATTATATATGCATTCTTTGTAGTTGGGCTCTATTTGTGGAGATTTAGGTTGAAAGGCCTTTTTTTGGTGCATAGTGCGGTATATACGCGGCCTGCTTTTTTGTTTCTTTTTTTGTTTCATTTTTGTTTTTCTTTTCAGTTTGCTGAGTTTTCTTACTCTCATTCATAGTTGCAGGATGCATATATCGACATTTTTTGTTGAAACTGCATCCTTTTCCTTCTTTTAGGGTTTTGCATATTTTTGGATGGAGATCTCTGCATTCGTCTCCATATCCGTCTAAATACGCACATTTACCATATATTTCATAATTATGGCATATCTTTGGATGCTTGTAGTAGCATCTTTCGCCAAATTTGCAATTCCCTCTTTTCAGCCTATTACAGACTATATCTTTTTTTTCTTTTTTTTATTGTTCTTGCTCTTCCCTAAAAGTATGTAGGTCCGGGTAGAGTCTCTTGGGTCTATTATTTGTTTCCATCTGATAATTTATTTCTTCATAAGTATGTTGTTGGATGGCATCATAAGTTATATCAATGATTTCCTCTGCATCCTTACACATATCCTGTTCATTTTCCTCTTCTTCTTCTTCTTCTTCTTCTTCTTCTTCTTCTTCAACTAATTGCAGCTTTAGTCTCAACTTAGTTATATTTTCTATCCAGACTAAGCATGTTGAGCAGAATACCTTTGTGTCTCTATTTTTTATTTTTTGCTGTATTTCAGCACATGTGGGGTGTGTTGGAACATTACAGGCATTACATTTTCTAGTCAGTTGTTGAGGATTATTAATGGAATACCATATCTTACATGTATTACACCATTTTGGCATTCTTTTTCCCAATGCATCAATCAGCATATTCACCATATTTGACTTGTTATTGTTCTTTGATGGAATGTGTTGATTGATGTAGACTTTCTTTATAAGTCTCTTTAACACTTGGATTTTCTTTGGAATTTCTTCAATTATTTTACTGATGTTTTCCGCAGATTTGTTCCAGTCTATTGGATCATATTGTTTCAATATGTCTGCGAATATTTTTCCGTCACACTGGTTGGAGTTGTTAGTGACATCTGTCGTCAATCGGTCGAGCTCCTGTTTCGCCAACTCATGAAATTTGCCTTTGCTGACTCCAGCGATATCTCTCCACGAGTTGCCTGTGTTATACAATGCCATCTTGATCAGATTTTTATTAATTCACAAGATAACTATCCTATGCCGATGATTTATCTCACTTTTCTGCCCTCAAACTAATCACCGACTATTCACGAAAACTTGTAGCTATATTTCACTCGATAGCCTTTTTGTTATCCGCGTTAAATCAGGATATTTTTAGGGACGCACAAGTGTTCACTTCACCGGCACACAAATACAACTTGTCAGACTTTATATATATATATTGCTTTCAGACCACGCTCAGGTAGGTGGGAGGGGGAGTAGTCATACCTTGGTGAGAGGGATACCCTAAGAGGAACAATATAGGAAACCATAACTTCCAACAAATTGCCGAACTAGCGGGTTGTGGTTAGGAAAGCGGGGTGGGAAGGGTTGAATCTAAGTGTGAGTTATTTTTGACAGCTCAGGTACACCAGTGCTGGAATAATTTTTTACGTTTTCGAGTAATATCTTGATCTTTTTTTATGTATCCCCAAATTCAAATCTTTTGTCCATCTTTCAGACAATAAATAGGACTCGAATACTTTGTAAGTCTATAGTTTATCATGTAGTTTTAAAATGAGCGTAAAGAATGGCATGTATGACTTTATGCATTTTATTTAAATATTCAAAACTACTTTCTTGTCTAACTCGAATTTTAGTCAGTAATATTTGCTTGGACAATCCTATAGTTAGTTTAAATCTTTTATTTCCTAACTGACAGGAAAGAGTCAAAGACATTCAATTCAGTGTAAAATGGTGTTGTTTTTCAGTTAAGTTATTATTATTATTATTATTATTATTATTATTATTATTTGCTAAGCTACAACCCTAGTTGGAAAAGCAGGATGCTCTAAGCCCAAGGGCTCCAACAGGGAAAATAACCCAGTGAGGAATGGAAATAAGGTAAAACTAGAAAAGAAGTGTAAAAACAATAATATTAAAATAAATTTTTCATTTATAAACTACAAAAACTTGAAAATAACAAGAGGAAGAGAAACAAGATAGTGTGCCTGAGTGTAACCTCAAGCAAGAGATCTCTAACCCAAGACATTGGAAGACCATGATACAGAGGCTATGGCACTACCCAAGACTAGAGAACAGTGGTTTGATTTTGGAGTGTCCTTCTCCTAGAAGAGATGCTTATCATAGCTAAAGTCTCTTCTACCCTTACCTTACTGAACAATTTCAGTGTAGTAGTTAACCTCTTGGTAGAAGAAGAATTGTTTGGTAATTTCAGTGTTGTCAAGTGTATGAGGATAGAGGAGAATGTGTAAAGAACAGGCCAGTCCATTCCGTGTATGCGTCGGCAAGGATGAAATGAGCCGTAACCAGAGAAAGGGATACAACGTAGTACTGTCTAGCCAGTCAATGGACCCAATAATTCTCTGGCGGTAGTATCTCAACAGGTGACTGGTGCCTTAGCCAACCTACTGGTAAATCTTCATCAAAATTAAGCCAACGTTCCCTTGCTTCCCGAAGTTAAACCTTATGTTTACACTGGTTAGAAACTAATTAGAAAAGCTAAAACATAACCCAGTTCTTATCTAGAGCCTACAGGCTGTAGGGCTAGCGTTCACCCCTGGGATTTATCATAATTTTATAGTTTTATTCATGAAACACTACTATGGGTTTCACAGACAGTGCAAGTGCGATTTTTTGCAATTATTCTGTTACGAACAGTCGTATCAATACGAGATGTTGCTATAGGGTATTACACTCAGTGAGGAAATTTATAGGGGTATAATGAATCGTTAACTATTAATTATAAAGACACTTGCCCCTATGCCAAAGGGCAAAATCTCAATCATCCAGTCACAAAACCGAACAATAATATACAGAACCTCTACCTCCACCCCCTCCCTCCTTCTCCTTTCATCCCTCACCTGCTCTCCCCCTGCTTCAAGCTATCTCTTTCCACATCCACGCCATCCACCCCTCTCCGTTCTTTCCCTTCCCTTCATGCTCTCTTTCTGAGAAGGTAGCTTAAGTTCCAACTTATTTTGTATGATTTTTTTTTTTTTATATCAAGCACTCTATCTTTCTATCTATCTTATCTAATTATATTTATTGTTGTAGATATGGAACAATTCAATCGGTTGTTACCTATCAGATGACTGACTGCTTTATTCACTGGTTTGCTCATCTCTCTCTCTTTCTCTCTCTCTCTCTCTCTCTCTCTCTCTCTCTCTCTCTCTCTCTCTCTCTCTCTCTCTCTCTCTCTCTCTCTATGGTATTGGTTATGTAAATAATTATTAGATTGACACCTATCTGAAGGGTTTTGGAGTAGCTGAGTGATAGACACTATGACTGATAGGAAAATGGCTGTTGTATACGTACCTGCGTTTTCTTGCCTTCTTTTGGCAAACCTTATTTCTACTCAGGGCATTAGACATTTACTGGTATTACGAGGGAGAGCTTAAAGAAGTGATGGCCACCTCAGAAGATGTCTGTTCGTATGGTTGCAGAAATGAGTTTGTCACTGAACTCTTCAACTTTTTTAATAAAGAGAAAGCTGACATCTGCCTTCAGATTAGTTTGCATAGGTGACTTGTTACAGTTACCTTATGAATTACTAATAAATATTGACCCTTTCGACAGGACATTCATCAGAGTTAAAGCCTTGATTATACTGATACATTTATTTTCAAGTGATGGATGTTAAAGATTTTATTTCATATAATACATACCTATATAAAGTCTTTCCTTCATACAGGCCTTACCGCCGTGTTGCAGCAGCCTTGAGGATGAAATTGAGTATGGTGCATTCAATTGTGTATCGTAGTACTAAGCCACGTCCCGTCACACATTCATCAGAGTTAAAGCCTTGATTATACTGATACATTTATTTTCAAGTGATGGATGTTAAAGATTTTATTTCATATAATACATACCTATATAAAGTCTTTCCTTCATACAGGCCTTACCGCCGTGTTGCAGCAGCCTTGAGGATGAAATTGAGTATGGTGCATTCAATTGTGTATCGTAGTACTAAGCCACGTCCCGTCACACCACCAACGCCTCCAGCACAGCCTATCTTTGACAGTTTCTCTGTAGGAGCCATACGTCGACACATCCATACAAAGTTTGTTGCCAAGAAGGCTTTTACTCTCGCATCCCTGGCACAGAACCTGAAGGAAGAAAGCATCATCCCCGAGAGTACCTCAAAGATTAAGCTATGGCGCTTACTCCACAAAATGGGAATCGAGTATAAGACCACTCAGCGCAAGATGTATGTCAGGATGGAGTCAATTGACATCATGTGCCAAAGGATACGTTCCCTGCGGGACCTTCAAAGAAATAGGGAAGACGGCAGGGAGGTAGTGTACCTGGATGAAACGTGGTTCACAACCAGAATGAGCCATAACATGGAATGGGTGGATACCACGCAGCCTAATACCAGTGCCAATTACAGCCGTCAGGTGCCACCAGGTGAGGGGGAACGTTTCGTGGTAGTCGCAGGTGGTACAGCCGATGGCTTCATTGACGGTTCCTTCCTCAGTTTCCCTGCTAAAAATACCAGCGGCGACTACCACGGGGAAAATGAATGGCGATATATTCCTACGTTGCCTAACAACTCAGCTCCTGCCACTCCTGGAGGAGCCTTCGGTATTAGTGATGGACAATGCCCCATACCACAGTATAATGACAGAAGATAGTCGTTGTCCCACCACAGCTACCAGGAAATCTGACCTCATTGAATGGTTACAGCGCAGAAATATATCCTTCCCGCAACATGCTACAAGACCTGAACTCCTATACATATGCCGTCAAAATAGGCCAGAGCCTAAGTACAAGGTAGATAACACCATTCGAGAATGGGGCCATGAAATCGTCCGCCTGCCGCCCGCACATCCCGAGCTCAATGCAATCGAGCAGGTGTGGGGACACATGAAACGTTACGTGCGCTCCTCACTCCAACGTTTCACCCGAGACGACCTACATGCCAGATTAGAGGAGGCAAGGATCTCTGTCACTCGCGATGTATGGGCAGGGGCAATACGTCGATCACGAGCTTTTGAGGATAGTTATCGTTCAACAGATAACATGCATGACAGTACTGATCCTGTCATTATTAATCTTGACGGTGACACTGAAGATGAAGTTGACTTGCTATTAGAAAGCGATGAAGACTAAAAAAAAAAAAAATAAAAACACACAAAAAAATAAACAAAAAAAAATTAAATATGAAGGTTATGTCCTACCCACATTCGAGTCCCGTCATCGGTCGATACCAATATTCAATCAAATTCAATTAGGGGGTGGGGGGGTGGGGATATATGTGGCATTAGGTGAAATAAAGATTTTGTTTCTCAGTTCCTATGGATACCTATCATCTATACTCATACCCAATACCGAAATATGCAATGATATAATTGTGTACAATTACATATTGTTCAAACTCAAAGACAATATATATATATATATATATATATATATATATATATATATATATATATACATATATATATATATATATATATATATATATATATATATATATATTGCTATTTAGCAAACACTTTAAATTTCAGAAGCATGAAGCAAAAGGAAAAATTGGTTAAGCTTCTGTACAACTCCCCACATTAGTAGAAACTGACAGGCAGAGAGAGGGAGAGAGCAAATCAGTGTATAAATAGATATTAATAAGTTAACTGGAGGGTAACAACCACTGAACTGTTACATTTATACAACAGTGTCAATTATTATTAGATTGATAGAAAAAAAATCGTAAAAAATATGTTTAAATCAAAGCAACATTCAGAGAGAGAGAGAAAGAGAGAAGGAAAGACGTAGGGCAGGTGAGGGAAGAAAGGAGAGGGGAGGAAGAAAATGGGGGTTAGAGGTGAAGGGGGTTGTAGGCAGGCGGAGCTCTTCCAACCTGGTGTTCGTTTTCTTGCTTGGCTAATGAGTTTTGCCTCTTGGTATAGGTACAAAAGTCTTTATTATTTACAATGAATGATTCATGATACTCCTATAAATATCCTTACTGGGTGTAATACACTATAGTAAAATCTCGTACTGATACGAGTGTTCGTTACAGAATAATTGCAAAAAAATCGCACTTGCACTGTCTGTGAAACCCATAGTAGTTCAATCCGCCTCATAAATAACTGCCTTCTCCTCAAGAGCCTACCAACAGGCTGTGGGATAAAGTTCTGGTCTTGGCTTCTATTAAAACTTTCTAGTTTAATCTTGAAGCAGTAGTAAAGCGGCCCCAAACTTTAACTAGAATGAGAACTCAAACGCATGTCAAAACACTAAAATGCGTTTGATGTAAATAAAATAAAATTTAAAACTTCTATTAAAAAGTATTCACGAGTCGATATACTTTATATTTAAAAACATATTTGGATAAATAGTAAGAATTACAATTTCTAATAAAGTATACGTAAAATAAGAAAGTATTCATGTAAATATACCATATATATATATATATATATATATATATATATATATATATATATATATATATATATATATATATATATAATAAATTGAAAGATTGTAAATGGGCATTTCATAATAAAAAAAAAAAAAAACAGATTAGCGAATAGCTATATCAAGCACCAGCAACAATTAAGCCCACATAGAAGAAAATCCCTACTTGAACATAACAAAGTTAAAGTAGGAGAACGAAAAAAAAGAGGTAAACGTAAACCCTTGTTGGCTGCCTCCCCCCCCCCCAAAAAAAAAAAAAGATAATTGCAAAAACTCAGAGTACGAGACTAAAAAAAGACGCAAAGATAAATACTTCTTAGACGTCAGAAGAAAAAATTACAAAACTAGCATCGTTAGGCGGTTTTCCCAAGTGATCCAAATTACAATAGTAATTTACCTCTTCCGGCTCTTTCCTGCCTATAACAAATTTAGGATATAACAAAGAATGGTTTTTGCGTAATTCATTGTAGCCCTGAGTCTGAGACGGTCAAAGGCTGTTAGTTCAGTTGTACCCGAGAGCTTTCAGTGGGATCCCAGAAACATTGTTGTACCGAGTAGGGCTAAATGACAGCGAAATCCTTTTGCTCCAGCAAACTATAATGGAAGCACTTCTTGAAATTACATACTGGTCAAAACGTAAAATAAAGTTTAATCTGAATGGGGAAGTTTTTATAATGAGTTTAATTCACTGCTGTTTATTCATACTTGTTGCATTGAAAACCATAATTAATTGTTTATTAGATATTATCATATCAGCAACGGTCATTGACGCCACTGGATATCGTGTGCTTCCATCAGTCGACATATCGATATTGATACTTTATGTTTCATTACTATGTTCACCAGAATTTCGGGAATACAGGTTTTATTTTTCCCTAGGAATAACATCCGATAGAGCTCATAACTACACGTTGCCCCCTTGTCTTCCATAAGTCAAATTACATGTACTCTCAGATATATTATTTTCCAGCACATCTTTTATATCTTCAGTAATTAATTGTTTTAATGATTAGACTAAGATCAATATTTTCGTAAGTGTATAATTAATAAAGGTTATTGGTTAGGTTTAAAGGTCACTCCTGAATGGTAGAGCCAAGGGACAGTAGCGATGTCCCAGAGACTGACCATACTGTATATACATATGAGCTAGAACCAGGGAAGGCCATAGTAGATCATTATGCTACCCCAAAACCCGCATCCCTAGCCCACAGAAAGGATGAGAGTGTAGACTAGAAGAAAATAAACTGTAGATCTAGCGTGAGTCTCGAACCTCTGGCCAACAGTTCGCTAGTCAGGGACGTTTTCAATTGGTTATATTATAATATATAAATATTACTATTAGTGAAATCATATTTGTTCGTTACAATTCTATCTTGAAATTATAATAAGAAATTAAAATTCCTGGATTTTTGCATTGCAATTGGAAAAAAATCCCACTGGCACTCAGGATGCAGTTGGTTTTGTCATTAAATTTGAAGATTCCAATAACAGCTTTCTGTCGCATATCCGGGAAGGGTCATACCTTTTAGTGGGCTCGGAAATACGAAACTGACTCTAGTAATTTTATAATCTACATCGGATCTCTCTCTCTCTCAGAATGCATCACCTACCCCTCTCTCTCTCTCTCTCTCTCTCTCTCTCTCTCTCTCTCTCTCTCTCTCTCTCTCTCTCTCTCTCTCTCTCTCTCTCTCGATGGTTTATTAAACGAATGTATCAACCTATTTATCTATATTCGTTATTGATGATTAAACTTGAAGATATTTGACCAAACAAGTTAAATGCTGATACATTGTTAGTATTGAGCTTGAAGATATTGGACCAGGTAAGTTGAATATTGATATATTATTAGAGTTAAGCTTGAAGATATTTAACATGAGAAACTGAATACTGATATATTGTTAGTGTGACGGGCCGAGAGAGGAGTTGAGAAATCAAAGGCAGATTGGAAGCAACTGAGATATATTGTTGTGGAACACTCTCCTTATATACAAAACCTCAAGGCAACAGAACATGACAAGTTCACAAGACAGACAATATCACAGAGGAAAAACCAGACAGGAATTTTCATGTTCGTTTTAGTGCGAGGGAGGAGCGAAGATACAAGCATAATATATACAAAAGGAATTATGTACAATTGTGTGAAACACAGCTGCTACATGGCTCCCCCCGTAAAAGTGACATACTGTACATGTTAAATAGGGCGCCCTGATCTAGAGAGGCGAACTGTAGGCGGGTCATCTGGCAGAAGATAAGCAGGTTTTAGACGATCAATGGAGACCCAGTCTTCTTTGCCCCGAATGTTTAGGAGGAATGCTTTCGGACTGCGTCGGATCACAAGGAAAGGTCCCGTGTAAGGGGGCGTTAACGGTGGCTTGCTGGTGTCGTTGCGCAGGAAGACGTGCGTTGCAGAGTGCAAGTCTGTTGGTATGTGATGCTTCGCTGGGGGCTTGTAAGTCTGGCGGCACGGAGTAAATTTTCCAACGACGTGACGTATGCGCTGGAGATCGTCGGAGGAGGTTGTAGAAGGAAAAAACTCGGCAGGGACGACCAACGGGTCGCCATACACCATTTCGGCTGCCGAGACGTCGAGGGCGTCATTAGGAGTGGTCCTCAGTCCAAGGAGGACCCAGGGAAGCTGAGTAAACCAGTTGCAATCCTTGCAGCGGGACATCAAAGCTGCTTTGAGGGTGCGATGAAAACGTTCAACCATTCCATTGGCAGCAGGGTTGTAGGCCGTTGTCTGATGTAGGGTGATGCCCAGGAGATTCGCTAATGACGTCCATAATTGAGAGGTGAAAGTGGTTCCCCTGTCAGAAGTAATATGCTCAGGGATACCGAATCTTGAAATCCATCCAGAGAGTAAGGCAGATGTACATGAGGCGGACGTTGCAGTTTCCATGGGATTGGCTTCAGGCCAACGAGAGGAGCGGTCGATGACGGTAAACAGGTAACGATGTCCTTGTGATGTGGGTAGGGGGCGTACAACGTCGACGTGAATGTGTGCGAAACGACGCTGAGGTTGAGGAAAGGTGCCCACTCCTGAATCCGTGTGTCGATGTACTTTGGAAGTTTGGCAAGAAGTACAGGCACGGACCCAATCCTTAGCATTCTTAGAAATGCCGTGCCAAATGAACTTTGCCTTCAGTAGCTGTGCAGTAGAACGGAACGAGGGATATGAAAGGCCGTGGATAAAATCAAACACCTGTCGGCGCATGGGAGCAGGAATCCAAGGTCGCGGTCTACCAGTACTGACGTCACAGAGGAGGGTGGTGTTGGAGTTTTCGAGGGGAAAATCCTCCCAACGGAGGGACGTGCAGGATGTCCTACAAGCTTGATACTCTGGATCCTGTCGTTGGGCTTCAGCCAGGGCGTTGTAATCCAATCCCAGTTGAACGGCAGCCAACGTGTTTCTTGACAGGGCATCGGCAACGGGATTCATTTTCCCAGGGACGTATTGGAGGGTGCAATTGTATTCAGCCACGGCGGAGAGATGTCGGCGTTGACGGGCGGACCAGGCGTCAGACTGTCGAGTGGAGGCATGCACCAGAGGCATGTGGTCTGTGCGAATGACGAAGGGCGTACCTTCTAAGAAATGGCGAAAGTGACGGACAGCCAAGTGCACCGCCAGCAATTCTCGATCGAAGGTAGAATAACCCGATTCTGCCTTGGACAGTTTTCTGCTGAAGAAGGCCAATGGGCGGGGCGAGACTTTGACCACCTGCTCGAGTACTGCACCAATAGCGACGTCGCTGGCATCGGTGGAGAGAAGGAGAGGGGCGTGTGGGATAGGAAAAGTGAGAGCCGCAGCAGTTGATAGGGCCATCTTTGCATTGCAGAAGGCCGCTTCTTGAAGGGGACCCCACTTCAAGTCCTTTGGCTTGCCCTTGAAGGAGGCGTAGAGGGGAGCAAGAGTGGCGGCAATGGCTGGCAGAAAGCGGTGATAATAGTTGATCATGCCCAAGAATTCCTGCAGAGCTTTGACGGTCGAGGGCGTGGGGAAATTCTGAACGGCTGCTACCTTCTCAGGGAGGGGATGGACTCCTTCAGGAGTGATACGGTGCCCTAAGAACGACACTTCGTTGGCGCCAAAGGTACACTTGTCGTACCAGACTACAAGGCCGTTTTGTTGCAGGCAGTCGAGCACGATGCGCAGGTGACGGAGGTGTTCCTCTTTTGAGGAGGAGAACACAAGTATGTCGTCCACATAACATACACAGAAAGGGAGGTCCCCAAAGATGCCCTCCATGAGACGTTGAAACGTTGCCCCAGCATTACGAAGGCCAAAACAGGAGTAATTGAAGGTGTATGTGCCAAACGGAGTGGTGATGGCGGTCTTGGGGATGTCTTCTGGGTTCATAGGCACCTGATAATACCCCTTCAGGAGGTCGAGCGTAGAGAAAACCTTTGCTTTGTGCAGGTAGGAGGTTACATCAGCAATGTTTGGGAGGGGGTAGTGATCCGGTTCTGTTTGCATGTTCAGGCGCCTGTAATCCCCGCACGGACGGAGGGAGCCGTCTTTCTTCAGAACGATGTGTAATGGTGACGACCATGGGCTGGAGGCCTTTTGGCAAAGGCCCATTTTCTCCATTTCGGCGAACGTCTGATTGGTTGCTGCCAATCGTTCCGGTGCCAGACGTCTGAATTTTGCGAAGACTGGGGGTCCCGTCGTCTTGATATGGTGATAAATACCGTGCTTGGCAGGAACCGTGGGTGTTTGGCGAAGTTCTGGACGGAAAACTTCCGGGTACGACGTGAGGAGGTGGGCGTAGGCATCCGTGGGTGCACTGATGTGGAGAGCGAGGTTAGAGGGGGCAGGTTGAAGAGGTGTCGACAAGTACGAGTCTGCGTTGACCAATCGTCGGTGGGCGACATCGACCAGAAGGTGGAAATGAGAGAGGAAATCCGCACCGAGGATTGGCATTGTGACGTCAGCAACGAGAAACTTCCAATTGAATTTACCGTTTCCCAACAATAATGTGAGGCTCTCGTAACCGTAGGTGGGTATCGCAGATCCGTTGGCAGCTACCAAGCGGACGTCGGCAGATGTAGACAGACTACGTTGTGCCTTGAAGAGTTTCCTTGGCAAAGGAGAACGACAAGCACCCGTGTCTACCAAAAATCGCACGCCCGTTCCTGCATCCTGTAAAAAGAAAAGATTAGAAACATGGGAGGCCACCGCCACAAGCGATGGCCTACTTACACGTTTTTTGGCCACTGACAATCTTTGGCACATTTCTTCGCGGTTGCCCCGAATCTGAAGTGGTAGTAGCAAAACTGCGGTGGATGGGAGGTAGTAAGTGCCTGTAGAAGTCGTTCGTTGGGGCGCGAGCGATTGGTGGGTGGTGGGCGGGTTTGTCGCCGCTTCGGCACATCACGGGGTAGGCGTGTATGTCCTACGGCATTCACGTCAGCTTCGGTTGACGTTGAATAGGCATTCTCGTCGTCAGGGGTGGAGGCGTTGATGGAGGTCTTGAAGTGGATGTCCATAAGGGCGTCGGCTCTAGTCATCAAGTCCTTTATGGGTAAACTATCGACATCGGGTATGGCAGCGCGCACAGGTTCATGTAAACGGCGTATCCAAAGGGCACGGAGTAGGTTCACCTCACGAGGAGAGCCGTCTGCGGCAGGTTGAAGGCGAGCAATACTGGTCATTTCCCTGAGGGCAAGCGAAGCCCTTTGGTCCCCCAACGGTTGTTGCGAGAGCTGAAAAAGCTTTGCTACACGGGCGGCTGGTGACGGCGAGTACTGCTGCAGAAGGTATGATTTGAGGTCGTCATACGCTATTGGGGTGTCTCCTTGTGCACAAAGCCAGTCGGATATTTCTGGGAAGGTGTCCTCGGGTATCGCCGCGAGAATATAATCCGCTTTGGTGGTTGAGCGAGTCACGCCCGATACGAAACTGGACTTCTGCGCTCTGAAACCAAGCAAACGCCTCTCCGCTGGCAAACGATGAAAGTTTGAATGGAGCGGCCGCAGCACCAACTGCCGTAGAGTCCGCCATAGTACCAACGATGAAGGGGCGAGGGGGTGGGGGTGGAAGGCGGTGGGAGCGAGTCGACTTCCGGGGTCACCAATGTGACGGGCCGAGAGAGGAGTTGTGAAATTATTATTATTATTATTACTATCCAAGCTACAACCCTAGTTGGAAAAGCAAGATGCTATAAGCCCAGGGGCTCCAACAGGGAAAAATAGCCCAGTGAGGAAAGGAAATAAGGAAATAAATAAATGAAGAGAATAAATTAACAATAAATCATTCTAAAAACAGTAACAACGTCAAAACAGACATGTCATATATAAACTATTAACAGCATCATAAACAAATATGTCATAAATAAACTATAAAAAGACTCATGTCCGCCTGGTCAACAAAAAAGCATTTGCTCCAACTTTGAACTTTTGAAGTTCTACTGATTCAACCACCCAATTAGGAAGATCATACCACAACTTGGTAACAGCTGGAATAAAACTTCTAGAGTACTGCGTAGTATTGAGTCTCGTGATGGAGAAGGCCTGGCTATTAGAATTAACTGCCTGCCTAGTATTACGAACAGGATAGAATTGTCCAGGGAGATCTGAATGTAAAGGATGGTCAGTTATGAAAAATCTTATGCAACATGCATAATGAACTAATTGAACGATGGTGCCAGAGATTAATATCTAGATCAGGAATAAGAAATTTAATAGACCGTAAGTTTCTGTCCAACAAATTAAGATGAGAATCAGCAGCTGAAGACCAAACAGGAGAACAATACTCAAAACAAGGTAGAATGAAAGAATTAAAACACTTCAGAATAGATTGATCACCGAAAATCTTGAAAGGCAGATTGGAAACGACTGAGTTATATTGTTGTGGAACACTCTCCTTATATACAAAACCTCAAGGCAACAGGACATGACAAGTTCACAAGACAGACAATATCACAGAGGAAAAACCAGACAGGAATTTTCATGTTCATTTTAGTGCGAGGGGGGAGCGAAGATACAAGCATAATATATACAAAAGTAATTATGTACAATTGTGTGAAACACGGTTGGTACATTAGTGTTGAGCTCGAATATATTAACAAGATAAGTTAAATACTGATTTATTGTTTAATTGTTAAGCTTGAAGATACCTGACCAGACAGATTCAATACTGATATATTATTAGTGTTAAACTTGACGATAATTGACCAGTCAAGTTAAATACTGATAAGTTGCTGGTGTTAAGCTTAAATATATTTGACCAGACAAGTTGAAAATTTATATATTCTTCCCTTACTTACTTTTACGGGTTTATTTCTCGCCCTCCATCAGACAATAAAGTCTGTTCAGGTGGGCCTTGGTGTGTGAAAATAATTTCTTTCCAGTTAATATTTTGCTCTGTATCTTATCAGTTATTTCGTTAACATTTGTATTCAGGGTTAATAGTTTTCAGGTCACTGTTATAACACGTTCTAAAAAGATAAGTCTTCAGGTTTTTCTTGAAAGCTGCCACATTTTTGCTATTCTTGACATCAAGTGGAAGGTCGTTGAAGAGTCTCGGTGTAGCATAACTAAACCTTCTTCCTCCTATTGTACGATTCACACTGATTACGAATAGTCTATGTGGGTCATCAGCATGTCTAACTCTTACAACAGCGCTGGTAGCTTGAGGGTAGGGGACCAAGCAATCAGGAAGATATTTAGGCTTATCACTTGTAAGTGCTTTGTGAGTCAACAAGCAAATTTTAAATTCAATTCTAGCCTTAACAGGTAACCAATGTAGATCGATCAATGCAGGCGTTATTCTCTCCCGTAGTTTAATGCCTTTTATCGGTCTAGCCGCCCGGTTTTGCACATTTTGAAGCTTTCTCAGTAGTGTATTGGGCAATTTATAGTACAGAGAACTGCAATAATCAAGCCTTGATATTACGTGACTCATAACTAAAATTTTTGTACTGCCCTCTGTTAAATATTTTCTAATAAATGCTATGTTTCTCAGGTGATAATTACACACTTTCACTGTGTTCACTATTTGGTCCCTCATTGACAAATTACAATCTATCAGTACACCCAAATTTTTCTCAACAGGCACAATCCCAACATCAGCGTCACCAATTTTCATACTTTGAATGAACTGGTAATTCTTCAAAGCCACCTTTATGCAAAAAAAAACATACATTCTGTTTTATCATCATTTAATTTAAGCTTTTTCCTCTGCATCCATGTTTTTATTCCAGTCATTATCTCATCAATTTTCTTCTTTGTATCTTGTGTTGTTTAAATTGATAGGTAGAACTGAGTATCATCTGCATATAGTTTAAAGCCCACTTTTTGTTTTTTCAAGATGTGTGATAGCTCGATAGTGTATATGTTGAACAAGATAGGGCCTAGAACACTATCCTGTGGTACACCTTTTATAAGAATTCTCTCACTGGATTGGTTTCCAGAAACTTCTACAATAGTCTTCCTATTCATTAAGTAACTTCACAAAAATTCCAGTGCTTTCTCAGTCACTCCAATAGACTTTAAGTCGTTAAGTAAGTACTGTGTACAACAGTATCGAAAGCAGCACTAAGATCTAACATAATCAAAATTTCACACTTTCTCTTATAAAGAAGACCTATCATATCATTCATTATTGAGCATAAGGTAGTTTCTGTAGAGTGATTAGCCCTGTAGGCCGATTGATTTTCCGGGATTACCTCTAACTCATCAATATGCGCCCATAATTGCTCACTTATGATTTTTTCAATAAGCTTCGCCATGTAGGATAAATTTGAAATGGGCCTATATGAATTTAGCTCGTTTACATCACCTTTTCCTTTGTATATTGGTTTGATCAACGCAGTTTTTTCACAGCTAGGAAAACAGGATTGTGATATACTTAGGTTAATTATGTTCAGGTAAATATTATATAAAACTTGCTTGTTTGGAGCTTCACTTATTGAACTGTTTGGGAAAGGGTCGTTTCCACAATATGTATTCTTCATCTCTCTCATAACCTTTAACAAGTCGCACATATTTATTTCCTTAAATGTTATTAACTTCTTACCCTCCTTCACTGGCATAACTGACTGTCCTTCCAAGTGATTTTGGGGGAAACCTCTATAAATTTTATAAATTTTTTCATTAAAGAATATAGCAAATTTCTCTGCACAAATATTATCAGGCAAGACATGTTTTTTCTTTAATCCCATCAAATCAAGGTTTTTGTGAAAGTCCCTCATGTTATTAGTTTTTTACTTTCGCCGTTGTAGAATTTGCTTTTAGTTTTTTTTAGTTTTTGTAACAGTCATTTCTGGCCTTATATAGATTTCTGGATTGTGAGGATTTGGCTCTTTTCCATCTACCTTCCATCTTACGTCTATGTCTTTTTGCCTTTAATAGTTCACTATTATACCATCTAACATTTTCGCGTACAACTATTTGTTTGCTCTTTATGGGACACATGGTATCATACATTTTTCCAAAATTGTCATATTTCTTGGTATAACACCCAACACATTCTCTATCTACCATATGTTCACATTGTATGTTCTCACAAGACATTTGCGCTACACTAGCTTCAATAAAATTCTCAGTATCAAAATTTTCCCGTTCCCTATATGTGATCCATTTTTTCAATACTCTGGTGCAATTTATATTAACATCAAAAGTGATGAGTTTATGTGTTTTTGAGATCTCAAAGTCTGGTTCCACTTCAAGGTTTCTTATTAGGTCAGAATCTTTCCCACATATGACCAAGTCGAGTGTATGACCACCTACTGACGTTGATACAGAAACACTATTTATTAAATTAAACATCTCATATACTCCCTTGAGTTCTTTAGTCTTATAATCATTTTCATCATCTACCCAACGATTAAAGTCTCCACCAATTAATGTATTTTTAATATTGTCCACCACACCCATAAGAATAGTAAATTCTTCAATGAATTTCCTCATATTACTCCCTGGTGGTTTATATAATGATATTATATTCAATACCTTACTGTTTCTTATCAGTTTTAAATAGATATATTCAAACGTTTCAAATACTATTTCATTCATGATAGAAACCCTAGAGAAGGTTTTCGACACGAAGATACCCACTCCTCCTCCAGTTTTATCCTTTCTTGGTACGTGGTAATTTTGAATACTGATATATTGTTAGAGTGTTAAGCTTGAATATATTTTAAATGACAAGTTGATTGCCGATATATTGTTAGAGTGCTAGACTTGAGATATTTGACTAGGTAAGATAAATACTAATATATTGCTACTGTTAAGCTTGAAGATAATTAACCAGACAAGTTGAAGGCCGATAAAATGTAATAATATCAAGGTTGAATATATGTAACCAGACCTGTTCGATGCTGATATATTGTTAGAGTGCAACTTGAAGATATATGACAAGGCAAGTTGATTATTGATATACTGGTAGAGTGTTAAGCTTGAATATATTTGACCAGACAAGTTAAATACTAATATATTTTATCAGACAAATTAAATACCGATATAGTTGAAGTGTTAAGTTTGGAGATATTTGACCAGATAAATTATATACCATTATATTTGACTAGACATGTTAAATACTGATATATTGTTAGTGTGTTAAACTTAAAGATATTCGACAAGACACATTGAATACTCATATATTGTTAGAGTGATACGCATGAATATATTTGGCAAAACAAACTGAATACTGATATATTATTAAATAGGTAGTAGGTTGTCCAAGGCACCTGCCACCCGTTGAGATACTACCGCTACAGAGTTATGGGGTCCTTTGACTGGCCAGACAGTACTACATTGGATCCTTCTCTCTGGTTACGGTTCATTTTCCCTTTACCTACAAATACACCGATTAATATGCCGTATTCTTTACATATTCTCCTCTGTCCTCATACACCTGACAACCCCGAGAATACCAAACAATTCTTTTTCACCAAAGGGTTTAACTACTGCACTGTAATTGTTCAGTGGGCACTCACCTCTTAGTAAGGGTAGAAGAAACTCTTTATCTATGGTAAGCAGCTCTTCTAGGAGGAGGAAACTCCAAAATCAAATCATTGTTCTGTAGTCTTGGGAAGTGCCATAGTCTCTGTACCATGGTCTTCCACTGTCTTGGGTTAGAGATATCTTGCTTGAGGATACACTCGGGCACACTATTGTATTTTGTTCTCTTCCTCTCGTTATTTTGCAGTTTTTATAGTTTATATATGAAAGATCTATTCTAATGTTGTTATTGTTCTTAAACTTCTCTTCTAGTTTTTGCTTATTTCCTTTCCTCACTGGGATATTTTCCCTGTTGGAGCCCTTGGGCTTATAGCATCCTACTTTTCCAACTAGAGTTGTAGCTTAGCAAATAATAATAATAATAATAATAATAATAATAATAATAATAATAATAATAATAATAATAATAATAATAATAATAATAATAATAGAGTAATTTCGTGAAGATATTTGGCCAGATAAGTTGAATGCTGATATATTGTTAGAGTTCTAAGCTTGAAGACATTTGACCAGACAAGTTGAATGCTGATATATTGTTAGCATGTTAAACATAAGTATATTTGACCAGACAACTTAATGCTAAGCTTGAAGATATTTGACCAGACAAGTTAAATACTGATATATTGTTAGAGTATTAAAGTTGAAGATATCTTACCACACAAGTTAAATATTGATATATTGTTAGAATGCTGAACTTGAAGATATCTGACGGCACAGGTTGCATGCATATATATTGTTAGAGAACTAAGGTTGATGATATTTGACCTGACAAATTGAATGCTGATATACTGTTAAAGTACTAATCTTGAAGATATTTGACCAGACAGGTTAAATACTGATATATTGTTAGAGTCTCAAGCTTGAAGATATTTGACCAGACAAGTTAAATACTGATATATTGTTGAAGCGTTAAGCTTGGAGATACGTTGACCGGACAAGTGGAATATTGATATGTTGTTAGAGTACTTATCTTGCCGATATTTGACCAGACAAGTTAAATACTGATATAGCAAATATGTTAAGCTTGAAAATATATGACCAGAGGTTGAATACTGATATAATGTTAGAGTGCTAAACTTGAAGATATTCACCAAACAAGTTAAATACTGATATATTGTTAAAGTGTTGGGCTTTGATATTTGACTAGACAAGTTGAGTACTGATATATTTGACCAGATAGATTAAAAACTGATATATTGTTAAGAGAGCTAAGATTAAAGATATTTGACCAGAGAAGTTGGATGCCGATATATCTTTAGATTGTTAAGTTTGAAGATATTTAACCAGACAAGTTGATTGCTGATATATTGTTTGACTGCTAAGCTTGAAGATATTTGACCAAACAATTTGGATGCTGATATATTGGATATATTGTTAGAATATTAAGCTTGAAGATATTTGACTAGAAAAGTTGAATACTGATATAATGTTAGAGCGCTAAATGTGAAGACATTTGAACAGAGAAGTTAAATACTGATATATTGTTAAGAGTGCTTAGCTTGAAGATATTTGACCAGACAAGGTGAATACTGATAATATTGTTAGATTGCTAAGTTTGAAGATATTTGACCAGACAAGTTGATTGATGATAGATCGTTAGATTGCTAAGTTTGAAGATATTTGACCAGACAAGTTGATTGATGATAGATCATTAGATTGCTAAGTTTGAAGATATTTGACCAGACAAGTTGATTGCTGATATATAGTTAGATTGCTAAGTTTGAAGATATTTGACCAGACAAGTTGATTGCTCATATAGAGTTAGATTGCTAAGTGTGAAAATATTTGACTAGATAAGTTGAATACTGATATATTGATAAAGATTATTAAAGGCCGCAACATCCATGATGCGAAAGTTTCCAATCAATGTTAAATTTAGGTGAACCATTCATACAAATTACGTTGTTTAGAACTAGGATTATGAAGGTTTTTTTGTAGGAATATGAAAAAAGCCTGAGGATTTGAGGTCATCCCATTGGGTTTGGCATGTTATTCACTAACTACAAGAGAATGAAATAGTTTGCAGTCATGCACAATGGCTTCTCCTTACTAAAATATAACTTGGATTTCATTTAATGATGCAGTTAAAATATAAAATCTGCACCAGAGTTACAATGAGTTACAAAGACATTTTTTTTGTCAAAGACTTTTTAGTCCATCCGCAGGGACTCCATTTGCTCTAGGATACAGCGAATTAGTTTAAACGTTTAGTTTTTATGAATTTGTCTAACTTATTCTTAAATTCGTTTTCCATACTACGGTTTTCTACCGCCACTGGCAGTCTGTTCCGTGTATTTGCTATTGTCTATGTAAAGAAATTATCACAGAAAAAGAGAGAGAGAGAGAGAGAGAGAGAGAGAGAGAGAGAGAGAGAGAGAGAGAGAGAGAGAGAGAGAGAGAGCATGTTTCTAATCATTTGTCCAACTTTTACCACTAAAGAACATTTAAGTACCTTCGTAAGATTAATGGCTTTTATCTTGATGGGATTTTCCAACAAAATCCATTGAATTTATCAAGGTGCCTAAATGATATATCTGCAATAACCTGATAAAATCTGTTTTAGAATTTAGAAAAAAAAATGTTTTGGAAAAAAAAAATTCCCTTGAACAAAATAAACAGAAAACACATCTTACTTTATTAATAAATAATGCTATTAGCTGTTTGACGTAAAAAGTCTTTTCAACCTTTGTTATAATACGTTTTAGCCTAAGACTCGTGTACTTTAACTTCATCCATCGGGTTTAAAATTCCAACGAGTTTCCTCGTTTCAAATGAAAACAATACAGAAACTGTCATTTAAGGAAACCTATCTATAGTCTCCACTTTTGTAAGAGCAGTTCATTGTGAAGCAGCTTATTTGCCATGGATGCGGCTCACCCCCCTCTTGTACTTTCACCCCTCACAAAGGGAGGGTAGCAAAATAAAAGCCTCTTTCACATAGGGGAACTGCTTTTGGAACAAAAGAATATATTTTCCGCTCAGCATGTCCCTTAACTACTATGCAAGGGGTGATATTCCTCCACAAAATGAAATGATTGTAATAGGTTTTTAAACCTTTTACCAATTTATACATCTTATAATAAATCATTCATTACATGAATAAAACATTTCTTCGTTAGATGGCCTTTGCTATTTTACTTTCTAGTTTTCAAAACATTTGAGCCATTTCTACACGCATAGTATGCTTTTATTAGTTATTCTCTTCAACTCTTCTATCTCTTCCTTACTTCTTCCTCGTACAGTACATCCCTATTTCTTTCTACTTCAACTTACATTCTGCCACTTCCAGCGTAGAGATTAATCCAAGTTAAGCTGATAATTCCTCTTTACTCACTAGTCCCTAATAATGACATGTTACATTACTCTTGAAACTTTACTTGAATCCTATTCTTCATTACTACTCATTCACTCAACTTACCACTATAAACTACTTTTATTCTAATTCCTAAACTGTACCATGGTGGATGGCAATTTCGTTCTATGTATATATAATTTTTATTGCTGTGACGGTACATTGAAGAATCAGAAGGTTTACAATATGATTTTTCTTCAAACCCTTATCCATATATTCATTAAATTCTTTATAATAAAATTCTTTTTACTGATATAATGTTCCTACTTTGTCATCCTAGAATTAACATAATTCGTTCACCCGTCTTAACAAATTATAATTATCAATACCAGTTATTGCTATATTGGTTGAGACTACGAGTTAGTCCATCTTACACTTTTAAAACTTTAAAATATTACCAAGTCCTATCATATATAAAGTTACGAATAAAATATTGTCTCATATTCTTATCTCAGAACAGTACATTCCCACATTTATGCCATTGACTTAAACATCCGTTAAAAGAAAAAAAGACAGTTTTAAAAAATACCGAACCCGTATGTAAGTTTGAACATTCTCAATAGCGACTACCCTTTAAAATTCCACCGTTTCCTCCCTTTGATCTATAGATACGATACGCTGACTTTTCCCTACAATTCTTAACTAGTCACACCGCTTTAGAATTCACAATCGACGCTGCCATTTAATGGTTGGAATCCAAACTCTTCTTTCGTGTGATTTCCCATGTATGCTAAGTGATAGTATGATATGATGATCCTTATATCATATTTCAAAATGAGAGTTCAGGAACTGTCTTCTCTGCTAGACACTAACACAAGTACACACACATACACACACACACACACACACACACACACACACACACACACACACACACATATATATATATATATATATATATATATAGAGAGAGAGAGAGAGAGAGAGAGAGAGAGAGAGAGAGAGAGAGAGAGAGAGAGAGAGAGAGAGAGAGAGAGAGAGAGAATGTATACTGTATAAATTTAGCTTTTCCCCCCAATTAAGAATCATTTTGGTTATAATATAGTTCTACATTGTGTGTTGTGATATTGAAGTGAGTTGGAAATCGGACAGTCAGATTTCTTTTGGCGTTGAAAAAATATTAACTAAAGTATAATCTTTTTTTTTTTTAAATGAAAATCAATTTTTTGTATGCTGAAGTTAACAAACTGGTATTTGAGAATATATTCGTATTTATGTTGATCAAATATCAGCAAAAAGAACGAATGTTATTTCAAGTGGGATTACAATTTTTATTTAAATAATCCATTGTCTACTTTCGAGGATTAAAAAGATCTGAATCAAAGGTTAAAAAAGCTATATGGAACTATAAATAGTTGCAAATATATTTTTCTCTGCTTGTATATATATATATATATATATATATATATATATATATATATATATATATATATATATATATATATATGTGTGTGTGTGTGTGTGTGTGTGTGTGTGTATGTATATATATAAATATATATATACATATATATACATATATATATATACACACACACACACACACACATATATATATATATATATATATATATATATATATATATATATATATATATATATATATATATATATGGTGCTTGGTCATGTTATTTTAAAATCATAATGAATAGAAAATATCTTATTGGCACCCAAACCTCTAAGAGAGCATCTCGCAGGACAAACTGAGCTCCAGATACTTTTCAAGATAACAGGAAATCTGCATTTACGTTTCTTCATTTATTATTTGGTGTTCATCAGGAGTTTCCGATGAAGAGTCATGTAAAAAAAAAAAGTTATTCGAAACACGTGTTTACACCTAATAATAAATTACACGGAGAAACGTATATAGAGATTTCCTGTTATCCAGAAAACTAGAGCTCAGTTTATCAGGAGAGATGCTGTCTTCGAGAGAGAGAGAGAGAGAGAGAGAGAGAGAGAGAGAGAGAGAGAGAGAGAGAGAGAGAGAGAGAGAGAGAGATACTACCTTAATGTTTTGTGAGAATATCTTAATAACAAATCATCCATGGCCATATTAATTTTCTGGCCATTATATGCAAGAATTATCCAATCAACTACATTAGCAGACACAGAACTGGATATTATACCAACCGTGTGTCACACGATCTTACATAGTGACGACATTTCATTTTGTGTATATATTATGCTTGTATCTTCACTCTCCCTTCGCACTAACAAAGACCTGAAATGACATGTATTTTTTTCTCACCGTTAACTGTTAACCGGTGCGGTGTCGGTTGAACAGGAAATTTCCTGTTGCATTGACCCTGAAATAACGTGTCTGTTTTTCTCACTGTTAACTGTTAACCGATGCGGTGTCGATTGAACAGGAAATTTCCTGTTGCATTGAGTTTTTGTATTTAAAGGCGAGTGTTCTGTAATAAACTCACTCAGTTGCCTTCATCCTGCCATTGAGTCACAACTTTCTCTCAGCTTGTTACATTGGTGACCCCGGAAGTAGACTCGCTCCTCCCGCCTTCCACCCGCCCTCGCCCCTCTGTCGTTAGTACTATGGCGGACTCTACGGAAGTTGGCGCTCCACCATTGAAACTTTCATCATTTGCCAGCGGAGAGGCGTTTGCTTGGTTTCAGCGCGCAGAAGTTCAATTTCACATCAAGGGCGTGACTCGCTCAACCACCAAAGCAGATTATGTTCTCGCGGCGATACCCGAGGACACCTTACCAGAAATATCCGACTGGCTTTGTGAACGAGGAGACACCCCAACAGCGTATGACGCCATCAAAACATACCTTCTGCCGCAGTACTCGCCTTCCCCAGCCACCCATATAGCAAAGCTTTTTCAACTCTCTCAACAACCGTTAGGGGACCAAAGGGCTTCGCTCTCCCTCAGGGATATGACCAGTATCGCTCGCCTGCAACCTGCCGCAGACGGCTCTCCTCGTGAGGTGAACCTACTTAGTGCCCTTTGGATACACCGTTTACTCGAACATGTACGCGCTGCCATACCCAAAAAGGACTTGATGACCAAAGCCGACGCCCTTATGGATAGCGACTTCAAGACCTCCATCAACGCCTCCACTCGTGACGAAGAGGAGCCTGTTCAACATCAACTGAAGCTGACGTGAATGCCGTAGGACATACACGCCTACCCCGTGACGTGCCGAAGCGGCGACAAAGCCGCCCACCACCCACCACTCACTTGCGCCCCAACCAACGACTTCTATAGCCATTTACTACCTCCCATCCGCTGCAGTTTTGCTACTACCACAGCAGATTCGGGGCAACCGCGAAGAAATGTGCCAAGGATTGTCAGTGGCCAAAAAACGTGTAAGCAAGCCATCGCTCGTGGCGGTGGCCTCCCGTGTTTCTAATCTTTTTACATGATGCAGGAACGGGCGTGCGATTTTTGGTAGACACAGGTGCTTGTCGTTCTCTTTTGCCAAACGAACTGTTCAGGACACGACGTAGTCTGTCTACGTCTGCCGACGTCCGCTTGGTAGCTGCCAACGGATCTGGGATACCCACCTATGGTTACGAGAGCCTCACATTATCGTTTGGAAACGGTAAATTTAATTGGAAGTTTCTCGTTGCTAACGTCACATTGCCAATCCTCGGTGCGGATTTTCTCTCTCATTTCCACCTTCTGGTCGATGTTGCCCACCGACGATTGGTCAACACAGACTCGTACCTGTCGACACCTCTTCAAACCGCCCCCTCCAACCTTGCTCTCCACATCAGCGCACCCATGGATGCCTACGCCCACCTCCTCACGTCGTACCTGGAAGTTTTCCGTCCAGAACTTCGCCAAACGCCCACGGCTCCTGCCAAGCACGGTATTTATCACCATATCAAGACAACGGGATCCCCAGTCTTCGCAAAATTCAGACGTCTGGCACCGGAACGGTTGGCAGCAACCAAACAGACGTTCGCCGAAATGTAGTAAATGGGCATTTGCCAAAAGGCCTCCAGCCCATGGTCGTCACCCTTACACATCGTTCTGAAGAAAGACGGCTCCCTTAGTCCGTGCGGGAATTACAGGTGCCTGAACACGCAAACGGAACCGGATCACTACCCCCTCCCAAACATCGCCGACGTGACCTCCTATCTGCACAAAGCGAAGGTTTTCTCCACGCTCGACCTCCTGAAGGGGTATTATCAGGTGCCTATGAACCCAGAAGACATCCCCAAGACTGCCATCACCACTCCGTTTGGTACATACACCTTCAATTACTCCTGTTTTGGCCTTCATAATGCTGTGGCCACGTTTCAACGTCTCATTCATGGCATCTTAGGGGACCTCCCCTTCTGTGTATGTTATGTGGACGACTTACTTGTGTTCTCCTCCTCAAAAGAGGAAACCCCCGTCACCTGCGCATTGTGCTCGACCGTTTGCAACAAAACTGACTTTTAGTACGGTACAACAAGTGTAGCTTTGGCGCCAACGAAGTGTCGTTCTTAGGGCACCGCATCAATCCTGAAGGAGTCCATCCCCTCCCTGAGAAGGTAGCACCCATTTCAGGACTTCTTGGGCATGATCAACTATTACTGTATCACCGTTTTCTGCCAGCCATTGCCGACACTCTTGCTCCTCTCTACACCTCCCTCAAAGGCAAGCCAAAGGACCTGAAGTGGGGTCCCTTTCAAGAAGCGGCCTTCTGCAATGCAAAGAAGGCCCTATCAACCACTGCCGCTCTCACTTTTCCTATCCCACATGCCCCTCTCCTTCTCTCCACCAATGCCAGCGACGTTGCTATTGGTGCAGTACTCGAGCAGGTGGTCAACGGCTCACCCCGCCCATTGGCCTACTTCAGCAGAAAACTGTCCAAGGCAGAATTGGGTTATTTCACCTTCGATCGCGAATTGCTGGTGGTGCACTTGGCTCTCCGTCACTTTCGCTATTTCTTAGAAGGTACGCCCTTCGTCATTCCCACAGACCACATGCCTCTAGGGCACGCCTTCACTCAACAGTCTGACGCCTGGTTCACCCGTCAACGCCGACATCTCTCCATCGTGGCTGAATACAATTGCACCCTTCAATACGTCCTTGGGAAAATGAATCCCGTTGCTGATGCCCTGTCAAGAAACACGGCTGCCGTTCAACTGGGATTGGATTACAACGCCTAGGCTAAAGCCCAATGACAGGATCCAGAGTATCAAGCATGTAGGACATCATGAACATCCCTCTGTTGGGAAGACTTCCCCCTCGAAGACTCCAACATCACCCTCCTCTGTGACGTCAGTACTGGTAAACCACGACCTTGGATTCCTGCTTCCATGCGCCGGCAGGTGTTTGATTTCATTCACTGCCTTTCCCATTCCTAATGCCGTTCTACTGCACAACTGCTGAAGACGAAGTTCATTTGGCACGGCATTTCTAAGGATGCTAAGGATTGGGTCCACGCCCGGTACTTCTTACCAAACTTCCAAAGTACATCGACACACGAATTCAGGAGTGGGCACCTTTCCTCAACCTCAGCGTCGTTTCGCACACATTCACTTCGACATTGTAGGCCCCCTACCTACATCACAAGGACATCGTTACCTGCATACCGTCATCGACCGCTCCATCGTTGGCCTGAAGCCATTCCCATGGAAACTGCTACGTCCACCTCATGTACATCTGCCTTATTCTAAGGATGGATTGCAAGATTTGGTATCCCTGAGCATATTACTTCTGACAGGGGTACCACTTTCACCTCTCAATTGTGGACATCATTAGCGAATCTCCTGGGCATCACCCTACATCAGACAATTGCCTACAACCCCGCTGCCAATGGAATGGTTGAACGTTTTTATCGCACCCTCAAAGCAACTTTGATGTCCCGCTGCAAGGATTCCAACTGGTTTACTCAGCTTCCCTGGGTCCTTCTGGGACTAAGGACCACTCCTAAAGACGCCCTCGACGTCTCGGCGGCTGAAATGGTGTATGGCGACTCGTTGGTCGTCCCTGCCGAATTTTTTCCCTCTGCAACCTCCTCCGCGATCTCCAGCGCATACGTCACGTCGTAGGAAAATTTACTTCATGCCGCCAGACTTACAAGCCCCCAGCAAAGCATCACATACCGACAGACTTGCACTCTGCAATGCACGTCTTCCTACACAGCGACACTAGCTAGCCACCGCTAACGCCCCCTTACACGGGCCCTTTCCTTGTGATCCGATGCAGTCCGAAAGCATTCCTACTAAACGTTCGTGGCAAAGAAGACTGGGTCTCCAATGATCATCTAAAACCTGCTTATCTCCTGCCAGATGACCCACCTACAGTTCACCTCTCTAGATCAGGGTGCCATATTCAACATGTACAGTATGTCATTTTAGGAGGGGAGCCATGTACCAACCGTGTGTCACATGATCGACATAGTAACGACATTTCATTTTGTGTATATATTATGCTTGTATCTTCGCTCTCCCCTCGCATTAACAAGGACCTGAAATAACATGTATGTTTTTCTCACCGTTAACTATTAACCTGTGCGGTGTCGGTTGAACAGGAAATTTCCTGTTGCATTGAACCTGAAATAAAGTGTTTTTTTTCTCACTGTCAACTGTTAACTGGTGCGGTGTCGGTTGAACAGGAAATTTCCTGTTGCATTGAGTTTTTGTATATAAAGGCGAGTGTCCTGAAATAAACTCACTCAGTTGCTTTCATCCTGCCTTGAGTTACAACCTTCTCTCGGCTCGTTACAACAATGACGTTTTATATGAAATCAATCTTACATGCCTAAACTTTTACCAATACATGGTAGTTATGAAACCACGCCTGATATTTTGGGAATTATACTATTTACATACGCTCACTAGAATGATTAGAAAGTAATAATGTTCCTGGCAATTAGAACACGTATTATTTTTGAATAGTTATAAATACTAAAAAAAAAATAATAAAAAAAAAATACTTATTTTCCAATGATGGGTGTAATCATGAAAAGGATAACGATATGGGTAACAAAGAACAGTGTTACTTTACTTTTTAGCCCCAATCAAGACATGGCTACGGATTAATTTGGCTTAGTTGATGTCAAGTGTTATTCAGGACATTGAAATAAGATTCACTTCATTAATGAAGATTCTAATACTCGCTGATTGCATAATAGTCTAGATAACTATTTAATGCATACAGCACGCCAATAGCTTTTAGATACAAAACCAGTTTTCTATTTCATTGCCTCACCTTCGCAATAACTGTTGTTAGAACAATTATTTTAATGAATTTGATGTTCTCACTTGTACTTGGCGACATATGCTTCCAATTAGTGGAGATAAGTAGTTTATGCAAATAGAACAATAATGATTACGTTTAAATTGTCAACATGAAATTGTAATTATTTGTATGATATGTTTGCTTTAAGATCAGTCACGCGTAGTATTATAGAAGTGATATGTTCATACTCGGCTTATTGTGTATAAGATAGAAACAATTTTGAGGACATAACTAAGTTTCAAATGAAAGTGTCCTTATTAGCCGAGAATATATACTGATGATTACCATGAAATTATTTTCGAAATCTTGTGAAAAATATATTTGAATTTTGAATTGAACAATGTTAAGGATATGGAGTCACTTTTCTTTTTCAGCTATACCTTTAATCCTAACATTTTTGGACTACAGTATTATTGGTACATAAAAAGAAGATACATTCAAAACACAATCACAATAAAGATCATGTTAGGCCACGTAATTTGATCAATAAATAGTTCTTCCATGTTAATTGTTTTGCGAAATATGAATCAGAATGTATTTCAATGCCTAATTAGTTTTTACCAATTGAAGCTCATTTGCAATCTAATTAAAAAAATGCGGAACTTTTTGTGAAAATAATGCAACAGAGAACATTGTTGCTTCAAAATATTATTTAATTCTTTGTTTTACGCAACCAGGCTCCAAGTTTATGATGTTAATAATGCTATTTTCATATATTCAAATAACCGTTTTTGTTTATGCAAAAATCGATCAAACAACTCTTTATTTCAGATTTTATAATTCAAAGAGCTCTAATGATTTTCGAAAAATCGAAAAACAAATATATGGTATATTCAGAAAGGAAATGCAGTTATCTGAATTGTGTGAAACCAACGAGAAAATTTCTTATAAAAAATAGTATAACAACTTACTTTAGTGTGATGATTTTACTCATCCTAACAGATGAATAGCAGAATGAGAAGACTATTCTGATAATAGTTTCTAAGTATGTAGTAGGTTGACCAGGACACCAGTCACCCGTTGAGATACTACCACTAGAGAGTTATTGGATCTTTTGACTAGCTACACTGGATTCCTCTCTCTGGTTACGACTCATTATTCTTATGTCTACACATACATCGAATAGTCTGTCCTATTCCTTCCACATTCTCCTCTGTTCTCATACACATGACAACACCGAGATTACCAAATCATTTTTCTTCGCTCAAGGGGTTAACTACTACACTATAATTGTTCATGGCTACTTTCCTCTTGGTAAGGGTAGAAGAGACTCCTTGGCTATGGTAAGTAGCTCTTCTAGGAGAAGGACACTTCAAAATCAAACCATTATTCACTAGTCTTGGGTAGTGCCATAGTCTCTGTACCATAGTCTTCCAATAACTTAGGTTGGAAATCTTTTGCTTCATAGAGCACTCAGGCACACTATTCTATCTTATATCCCATCTTGCTTTTTCTTTTATATATGACATCGCTATCTAATGTTGTTATTGTCCTTAAAATATTTTATTTTAATTGTTCATTACTCCTGTAGTTTATATAATTCTTTGTTTCCTTTCCTCACTGGGCTATTTTACCTGCTGGAACCCTTGGGCTTATAGCATCTTGCTTTCAACTAGGGTTGTAACTTTATTACTACTACTACTACTATTACTACTACTACTACTACTACTAATAATAATAATAATAATAATAATAATAATAATAATAATAATTCTCAAAATAAAAATTAGTCTGTGAGCTTTATTGGTTTGTCATCCTGTACGGCTTGAGTACATGCACGCACGTGTGATCGTACAATCAGTCACTTGTAATCGATTAAATTATATGATAACACACAACTTATTTTAAAGTAACAGTTAAACAAATATTGAAATGTTCTAAAATAAACATTCTCTCTCTAAAAGAAAATACCTTCTTAAATAATTCCCCTTTTGCTACCAGAAAAAAGACCCGTTTTTTTTTTTCCAGAAATTCCTGAGCCCAAAAAATTCCATTCCCAATCGACGAACCAGTTTAGGCTTTTAGATGAAAAGGTTATATCGGGGACATCCAGTCTAAAAATTCATCTGACATTTTATCATTTTCTGATATTACGTCCATGAATTCTTAGTCGATAAAGAGTTTTTAGAAAACATCACCGATGATTGGTAAATGTCCTTACGGTTTATCCAAACGTTGCAGATTTTATTTTATCTTTTTCTATGCCAATTAAGCTTTGTTCGATTTGTAAAATAATTTACAGATCCAAATATTAGGCAAGAGTTTTAGAGCCTCTGAAGTTGAATAAAATCTTTTTCGGGTTTTTAAAGTCCGTTTTCTGTTTAATTCTAGTTTCTGTTCATAGAAGACATCTGAAATACTGGGTTATTTTTAAAAGGTTAATTTTAAAGAAAGATATTTTCAGATGAGCTGAGCAATCATCCACTTTTACTCAACACTTCATGTTATATCGATCATTAACCAAAGCGTAGTAAACCTTGTAGGCTACTGGCTATTTCGATTTTTATAAAATTGATTATTATGATTTAGACTGTGTATGGAATTGTAATGCCTCGTTTTACCAACTTGAAGTTGTAAATAAAGATATTTCTTTCATAGGGAAATTTAGTGCTGGTGTACAATCTTGTATCATATCACCTGCATTCTTATTAGTGTACCCGAGCCGTCAAAAATGACGTCTAAATATTTAGATAAATATACACACACGCATTCAACCCTTCCCACCCTCTTCCTTCTCCTAACTACAACCCAGCAGTTTCGGCAATTTGTAGGAGATTGTGGTTTAAGAGTGTACCTCTCGGGGTACCCCGTCTCACCAGATATGACCACTTCCTTTTCCCCTACCCAAGGAACGGGGAGAGACCGTGTAGTCATATGTTTGGTAATGGCACTTAGCGTGACAGGAAAGACACACACACACACACACACACACACACACACATATATATATATATATATATATATATATATATATATATATATATATATATATATATATACATATATATAGCCTAACATGTTTCTTTTTATATATGGGAAATCGACTGGGAGAGATGTAATGCAGTTCAGTTATAGAAGTCTTTATCATGCCCCTCCCCACCCCCCTAAGCTATTATAGCTTCTACCATGTGGCCCAGTAATTATTCATGTTATGTGTTATGACAGCTTAATGAAAATATCCCTGCCTCGCAATCTGGGTCAGGTGCTCGAACCATGCTTAGTTTGCCACATCCCCATCCTTGTAAGCTAAGGATGGGTGCCCATAGGTCTACCTGCTGAGTATTCAGCATCCATTGTTTGGCCCTCCTACCTTGAGTAGAGAGTGTTTTGGGTTTACCTATATATGCATACAGATGTGTGTGTACATATATATATATATATATATATATATATATATATATATATATATATATATATATATATATATATATATATATATATATATATATATTTATGTACATATATAATGTTGGTGTATATATATACATATAGCTAGGTCAAAAGCCCAATAATCATGACCGTGGGGTAAAGCACTAAATTTTATGATAGGAATGTCATCTAGGGTTGATAATAAGAAAAATTTAATATATACCTCAAGAAAATGTGGACGGAATTTAGGGGAGCGCCCTAAAAATCGGCCTCCGCCCGAAATCTAAAATTTCAATTTATGGCCTAGATATTTGTTGTAGGGTCCTCAAATTTTGATTTAGGGTTTTTTTTCACGACGTGAAAATCATTTCTGATGATATTTCAAGGAATCAGAAGCATTTTATTGCAGCGGGGAGCGTCGATGTTACAATAACCACCACCGGGCAGCAAAAACTCTCCTATTAAGAATAATGTAATTGAAAGTTCAGTATGTGTGGTTTTTTAGGACCAGGA
>NC_090728.1:158217923-158237923 GCF_036898095.1 Palaemon carinicauda | reverse complement strand
TACATACACACATATATATACTTATATACACAACCATACAAATATATAAGTACATATATTATAAATATATATATATATATATATATATATATATATATATATATATATATATATATATATATATTTACACTCGAGACAGGATAAAAGTTGATGTAAAAATAAAAATATGTGCCTTGTTACAGCTTCAATCACTCGGTGTCACAATATGATTCCAAGAAAATAAACAATTGCTGTCTTACTGACAGTAAAAGGGGAGTAAATTTCGTCGATTAAAAACAAGAATATCAAATAGTTAGATACGTCCGGTGCTTATTCCACCTTACACCAGTCTGGAGAGCAAATAATGAATGATCCTCAAAATTGCATTTAAAGTCTACTAATTACATTTAATCATAATTAAATATGGAACTTGAAGTATTACAGATTTATTATTATAATTGGTAACAAATACGTGAATTGCTGAATAGTCAATTTATTAAAGAGCAGCCTGGTAATATTATGCTTAATAATTTTACCTAATTAAATATGACTGATTATGTGAATAAAATGAAGTCTACTATTAGCGGCGCTAAACATTTCATCACTAAATTTAGCCATAGAACCCTGATATGTTTTAGTAAGACTTACTGAATACTAGAATATCTATTATTGTCTACACGAACAGCAAAGTATAGTTAACATCATATTGCCAGGTGAACCTCATAGTCGATGCAATAATTAATTACAGTAAAATGTTAAATCTTACTCCCCCTCCTATTCTGATAAGGTAATCTTAGCAGTATATACTGAACTCCTATTAATAATCTTTAAACTCATGTTCAATGTCTTTATAACAATGAGCTCAAATAGACCTTGAATGAGCTGTAGAATTTTCTGGTGGTCACGTTATCAAATTATTAATATTTGATAATTATTTCCTACAAACACAAATCAAACAAACATATATTATATGTAATATGTTCTCTCTACAATATTGTGACTGAAGACCTTGGCTTAGCTGCTATAGGAAGCTACATCTCTCGGTAATTATATCATTCTTTTCCTACAAATCAAAATATCATTCATCTTCTTTGCCCAAGCCATATCTCTGTATTATTCTAGTGTACGCAACCCGTCAAAAATTACGATTAAATATTTCGATAAATACGCACACACAGATTCAACCCTTTCCACCCCTACCCTTTACCAAACTACAACCCGCTGGTTCGGCAATTTATGGGAGATTGTGTTTCTGAGTGTACCACACCTATCAGGGTACCTCTTCTCACTATGGTATGACTAGTCCCTATCCCCCTACTCGAGGGAATGGGAGAGACCGAGTGGTCATACGTTTAGCAATGCCGCGCATCATGACAGGAAAGAAAAATATTTAGACATATAGCCAGACACATGCTCTTTATTAAATAGGGGAGGATGGAAGCTCAGGGTTATACACATATCCATAGCTTTCGGGAAACGTTTATCTACCAATTGACAAATAATGTTTTTACACTTCCTTTAGGTTGAGGAAACTCTCTTACTGTCCTCTCAATACCGGCTTCGTAGTCCAATACGCTTTCAAGGCAAAAGAGAATGTTCATTCGTTTCTATGGTCTCTTTCAATATCAACATGGTACGCCTACTCGTTTTCCTTCTTTTATGTTATTCATATACATCTTTGTGCATATAAAAACTCTCATTACGCACATTTTCACATTCTGAGCACTTGTAATACAGCTGTTACATTCAATACTGGTTCATCTCGTACCTATCCAACAACATACACAACGCACACGCACGCAAAACACGCACACACACGATCACTTTACTATACATGCTTTCCTTGTCTTCTTTTCCATCCATAATTAAGTTCGTTTTACTGTCACATGGTTTTAATCTACCCACTCTATTCCCTTCCTTCATAACGTAAACATTGAGAAAAAAAAAAAAAAAAAAATCCCCAGATTTGACTATAATTATCTTAGTAAACATTTATCATTGATCTGATGTTCAATCTGAATCCTTAAGTTCTTCTAGTTCTATATGTTTTTATTTTCTTTTTTCATTGAATGCCAATAAATATGTGGTATAATGTTTTTTCTCTGTCAATTGTCAAATTGGAAAGTTTTCACAGTATCTCTTCTAATATTCTATCAATTGTTCTTACAGCGTAATCAATCAATATCATTGTTTTAAAATTTCTGTATTATGGTGAATCTCCTTTTTATAAGCATTCTTTTTGCAACATCCCTGGTACCAGTCCTCTGGTCCTACTTTATTTCAAAACATGATGACTTTACTGGCATCTCTGTAATGTAAATTGATATCCCCATAAGTTAGGGGTAAAAGAAAGGCTAATGAATAGATTTAATGCAATAACCCATACATTTTTCAATATACAAAGATCATTCGGTGTTTCATTATGATTATGTAAATAAACAGTGGGTTAGATGATTCTATTTCACCTTAAATAACCATGTAATGATTATAACGAAATTTAGTTGAAGGGTGTTCAAAGGTTTTATCACAAAGTAGAAATTGGAGTAAGGATAAACTTTATTTTATTAAAATACCACATTACAATAAAAAGATTTCTGTGTACGTCATCATCGGTCAACCGACAATATGCCTTACCAACGGAGAGAGAGTAAAAGCGGATTACATGCTAGCAGATATTATGAATTATTGTTCAGTTGTTACGTCACATATGTCCAACAAATTCTACCTAATTTATCAATGACAAACTCTATCAGGTTGTTGACTTTTTTTTTTCTTTTTTTACAGAATCGATAAGCTAGTAATTGATGTTTATGATCCCCACCAAAAGTTAATATTTCCCCTTGTTATACAATAAAAGCCGAGAAAATTGTTTAGCATGATTCTCTTCAAATGGCCCTGTAAACACGCACAGACCTCTCCTATATCTATATACACACACACACATATATATATATACATATATATATATATATATATATATATATATATATATATATATATATATATATATATGTGTGTGTGTGTGTGTGTGTATAAATCTACATATATATATATATATATATATATATATATATATATATATATATATATATATATATATATATATATATATATATAAATATTCCTGTCACACTGCGCGGCAACAACTCTGAAAGCTCACTTCCACGAATTACCCAAAATGCCATGTGGTAATTAGGAAAGGGGAACGGGGTGGGAGGGGTTGAATCTGTATGTGCGCGTTTGCATATCTGTCTGAATACTTAACCATCATGTTGACGGGTCGCGTACTCTAGTCATTCATATATATATATATATATATATATATATATATATATATATATATATATATATATATATATATATATATATATATCCCTTTCTAGGTGGGAAGTTTGCGTATCGCCCTGAGCATATGATCAGAAAAGCTATACTCGTCAGGGCCACCCATATTATATTGGTTTGCTGCGAGCGATCAGACAAAAATATCCCAGCATCATCAACCCACACTGGCCAGCGTGGTGTTAAAAACTAGCCAAACCCCGGACATGAATTGACATATCTGAGGAATTTGTCCTGCAATGATGGACTGGGAACAGCTGCATTTGTTGTTGTTGTTCTTTTGTATGCGTGTATATATATATATATATATATATATATATATATATATATATATATATATATATATATATATATATATACATTATATATATATATATATATATATATATATATTATATATATATATATATATATATATATATATATATATATATATATATATATATATATATATATATATATGCTTCCATTATAAAAGCTTTCAACAGGACACAACAAATTTTCTTCCAAATAATTTTCAGTTCTACTATGCCACATACCCTTAACTCTTTTTACCACTTTTTCAATTCTAGCATCAACTTTTTCTAGTTTAGTGCATTTTACAAAGAGGTTTTTCCACGTGGTTTCAAATAACTCACATAACTGACAACACACATTCCATCTTCACACCTCCTTTTTGTCTATACCCACAGGGTTCTTCCCCTGTTAATCCATCTACCATCCGTCTCACTTTTCAATCAAAATCCTACCATGCTAATTTCCTATTAAACGAATTTATGCCTCATAATTCATGGTCTTTGTCTAGCACCTTCACCTTTACTTTAACGGATGGTTATCAACAAAAGGAGAAAAATGAAACAGCTTAAGAATGGGTTAAGAACCAGACGTTGATGTGATTTCAAGTGAAATGCTGCAAAGCAGTTAAGAAAATGGGATTGATTGACCTGACATTGTTTATTATACAGTGTTTGCCAAGAAGAAGGAAAATTATTGAGTAATTCACGAGACGAATAACAGTCATTTCCAAAAACATCCTGAAAACTCATGTTAACCCCTTCCACTCTTGTCACCTTTTTCATCATTCAGAAAATTTACTCTTATTCAGATAATCTTCAAAATACACTCCATTAATCCAGGACTCATCTTGAATCGCCTCTTCTGCGATCAAGTTATTTACGGCTTTTTTATATTGCATTTATATTCCTGGGAAAAACCCACTGATTTATCTCAAAATTTCTAGTCTTGTTTCCACTTTACCCTTATTCCTTTTCCTTTTTTACTTAGTGTTTTGTCAGTGATCTATAATGATATACGTTTTGAAAACCAGAATGGTAGCGCCATCTGGAGCTGTAACTCTTTCAAGGGTGTGCATTAAGAAATTGGTGATTATTTGTCTGATATTTTTTGGTAAATTATGTTTTTATTAAAGAGAAACTAGTAACAAATTGTGATTTTTGGGAAAATGAAGAATTTTGCCCACGCAATATACCCTGAATGAAGGTAAGATTATTAAAAATATACATATGTAAACGAAAGTGATAGGCAATACGACTACATTGCTAAACTCTATGCATATCAAATATGATATATTGGTAAGTTCTTAAAAAAATTAACATTATAAATCAGTAATTGAAAATCGTGATAATCCGTATTGCCCACAAAATTTGTTGAAATGTTGATTGGACTAATAGTAAAATGAGATTTTATTTATATTACTGTTCACTGATCATGCTCTGAAATGGATCTTCAACGAAATATAGAGGTACCTATCACCCATAACAAGAAAAGATTATGTGCTCACTCTAGAATCTTTGCTTTCTTCTCATATATGTTTATGTGTTTTCTCAGCAATTCTGGAGTATCCCAGCAACCTCCCTTATCTGGAGATCAGAAATGTGTTTTTATGATCATTCTTTTTCCTTGAAATATATCCTACTTGAGTATTTTGTTACCTTCCGTAAAGTTCTTTGTTAAGTACAGTATATACATTCATTAAAGTAATATAAAGACTTTTAGATACAAACATTTTAAACTAAGTACAGTTATTCTTAATAAAACATCAAATCAATATATGAGGATTATCTGGGATTTTATAATAAAAACAGGAAAATTAAATGAGTCTGTATGCAAAACTGACTGAAAAATACAGAGAGAGAGAGAGAGAGAGAGAGAGAGAGAGAGAGAGAGAGAGAGAGAGAGAGAGAGAGAGAGAGTCGTCTGTACGCCTAACAGTTCGATGTTTGGAACAGAGGTGTCAAAAGGCTCGTCACGAATAGTGACATTAGTGACTCATTACACATATCATTCCACTCCAGTGAAAATTTGCCGAGGCAAACTAATTAGTTCAAGCACCATTAGAGCTGGTTATGTGATGTAAGTGTGGAAGCCAAATTTATGACGATCGCCATAATCAGGATTTTGCTGTCGAACGACAGGGTTTTTTATTGGCTCAAGTTCAAATGTATTTTTATTTGATTCCCTTAGCATTGCCTTATTGAATCTACATATACTGTATGTAAGAGAAAAGAAAACACTTTATAATCCACGATTATTCAGTCTGGTTAAATTAAAAATTAATTATGTTTAATATAAAAAAGAAACAATATTCTATGTAAACTCCAGCATGATTGTTTTATTTTTCCATTATTTCATTTGCTTATGGATATTCCTTCGCTTTTAATTTGAGTCTTCGATAATCAATACTCTAATGTCCTTTGTCATCTCTACTTTTCGAAAAAAAAAAAAAAAAAAAAAAAGACGAAAGAAAACCAGTAATAAATTATACCAAAGTCAATATTGTAAATAATGTTAATTATCAGCATCCATGTTGCCTTAAAACATGTTCTTTCTTACGTCTAGATTGAAAATGAAAATTATCAACTTTTGGTAACTTTTGATATATCCAAGCCGTCCTGTTTTGCTATCTACAAAGGCAATCCACATTTGGTCTTTATTTTCAGAGATCCAGTCCATACATATTCTTTGTTGCGTAATATTTTTGTTAAAATATCTTTGATATATTTCGGACTCATATTTCTAGACTTCCTTAATATTTTGCACGGTATAACATTCTTATTCATTTCTTCACTCTATTATCTTTAGTGCTTTTGAAACAGCATTATATCTTGATCTTCAACAATCATGTCTTCCGTATTGAAACACCACCGATACCCTATTCTACTACATTAGACAATTGAAATGCAACAAGACAAACGTCAAGATACTAAAAAAGGACAATTCAGTATATGCTATCCTTCACAAAAACTTAAAGGTAATATCTAAATGTTTTGATAATTCTATGACTGTGATACCTGTTGTATTTCAAAATTCATTCAGGCTTAAATCAAATTTGATTTTTTAAAAAGTATTCCTATTGAAAAAAGGCATAAGCATGTCCTGTCACCTAAAAGTACATAAGATAATGCATTTCTTCAATATATATATATATATATATATATATATATATATATATATATATATATATATATATATATATATATATATCTTCAATTCATATCAATTTAAATCAGTTACATATTCCTTTACCATTCTTCTCCTTATAATAATAATAATAAAGCATTTCCTCCTTCCTCTATTGACGCAAAGGGCCTGGATTAGATTTCACCCGTCATCTCTATCTTGAGCTGTTATTCAATACTTCTCCATTCATCATCTCCAACTTCGCGCTTCTTAGTCCTCAGCCATGCAGGCATGGTGCTTTCAACTCTTCTAGTACCTTGTGGAGCCCGGTTAAATGTTTGTTGAACTAATCTCTCTTGGGGAGTGCGAAGAGCATGACCACAACATCTCCATCTACCCCTCATCATGACCTCATCCACATATGGCAGTCAAGTGATCTCTATGATAATTTAATTTCTAATCCTGTCCTGCCATTGGAATCCCAATATTCTCCTGAGGGTTTTGTTCTTAAATCTACAAAATCTGTAGGAGACTGTTTCAGTCACACCGTGACTCGGGTCCATACTGTAACAGAGATCTCACTAAACTGATATACACCCTGATTTTTATATGTTATTTCAGGAGATTTGATTTCCAAATTTTACATAACTTAGCCATTGTATGGTTTTTGTTTTTCAATCTTCCATTAAATTTCAATTCTAAAGGCCTTGTATCTGAGATCATAGTTCCTAAATACTTGGATGATTCTACTTCATTAAGCCTTTCTCCTTCCAATGATATTCCATCTTGCATTTCATATTCCGTCCTCATCATCTCTGTCTTTCTTTTCTTTATCTTGAACCCAACCATCTGTGATATTTCATGCATTCTGGTAAGCAATCATGGAAAATCCTGTGATGTTCTGCTAATAAGGACAATCTCATCAGCATATTCTAGGTCAGCTCATTTCTTGTTACCAAACCAGTCCAACCCTTCACCATCTCCAACAGTTCTACAAAAAACCCCCAAGAGGAAGGTAAACAACAAAGGTAACAGCACATTCCCTTGGAGTACTCCGCTGTTCACTGGAAATTCATTGATAAGACGCCACTAACATTAAGTTTGCACCTCCTATGCTCATGAACAGACTTAATCACAATTACATATTTAAGAGGAATTCTATAATATCAAAAGTGGATTTCTATATTCTACGCATTGCAGTACAACATGTCTCAAAATTAAAATTTGATCAGTAACACTTCTACCTTTTCTAAATCCCGTTTGTTCATCTCTCAGTTTTTCATCAATCTTTCTCTCTAGTCTCTTTAGAATATGCATACAATATATTTTCATGACAACTGGCCTAAGTGTGATGCCTCTGTAATTTTCGCCAACAATTTAACTCCCATTCATCGGGTTTTGCTTCTTCATGCCACATTCTACAAAATAATCCTATAAGTACTCTAGGGGTCACTTCCAGTATCACCTCAGCAAATATTCCGTTGTAACCAGAAGCTTTCCAAATCCACAGTTTTTTAATGCAAGCTTCGACTTCAAACACAATGAATTTATTCATGGGCACATCAAGGTCTTCCTTAGCTTCAGGTATATCAATTAAATTATTCCCTTCATATCTCCTATTCATGACCTCACTAAAGTGTTCCATCCAGCGTTGCCTTTCTTCATCCTCTGTAATTATAACAGATCCATCCCTCATTTTGATGGGTATATGCTTCTTCTTCTTTCCGCCCGAAGAGATTTCATTCATAATTCTATGAGCAATTCTTACATAATGCCACTCCCTGAATTCATAGCTTTGTCAGTCACATTTGCTTTCCTGTCTAAATACTCTCTTTAGTCATTCCTGGCCTTTATTTTTACTTCACTGTCAATACTGGAATAGTTAGCATGTTCTACCTTGTAATTTTCATTATTTCCTAGAAAATTTTCAACAATCAATTTTTTGTCTTTGTGTCCATTTTTATAGTATCCCATGTATCATTTGATATCCATTGCTTTCTCCTTGTAATTGCATGTCCCATAATAATAATAATAATAATAATAATAATAATAATAATAATAATAATAATAATAATTATCATTATTATTATTATTATTATTATTATTATTATTACTATTATTATTATTATTAATTGTCTCATTCAATTACGGTCTATTTTTATTTCTAAGTTTCATCATTTCGAACTTTAAATTGGCCCTCGAAGATTTACAACATCTTATCAATACTGCTGCCAATTTGGCTCCCTGAGAGAGAGAGAGAGAGAGAGAGAGAGAGAGAGAGAGAGAGAGAGAGAGAGAGAGAGAGAGAGAGAGAGAGAGAGAGAGAGAGAGTCATATTACGTCGTCTATCCAGTTGAGGAACTTCAAATACCGTTGAAGTTCATTAAGTCTGAAGCAATAAATCACCCCGCTGAAAAAGAAAAAAGAAATGACGTGGGAGAAGCCAATTAAGGCTGCATAGTTGAAGTTGCTTTAGCTTCTGAGATTTTTCTTGCGAGATCCTTGAACGTTTGCAAACGTTTCTGAAAAGAATTGAACTTGATTAGTCTTCATTTTTTATATCCCTGACGCAAGAGATTATATCCTTTTAGATTTTCTTTTATTTTCCCTTTCATGAATGATTACATAAGAAAGTTTTGAATGATTCATGTTTTGTGCACTCACAAGATTATATTTATTTCGACGTAGCTAAAGGTAATCATTAGAATATCTTTCTTTTGAGAAAGAGATTATATTCAATATATGTATCTGCACTTCATATTGAAAAGAAAATAGGAATTGATTAAAACACGAATAATTTTATCTCCTCTGAGTAAGTTCATTATAAGTTATCCGAAAAAAAAATCCTTGTACTTAGAAAAATTGCCTCAAACCTTGCGCTTTCACCTAAGTAATTCAGTTGATTGAAGGATTCGTAGCTTGGGAATTCATGTCATCAATCAATAGGATGATACTTATGTCAGGACCGCAGGGACAGTTACGTAATTCTGTGAGTGCCATCGTACCCATCATTAAGATGATCATACGTACCAGAAGTATTTCTGTGATACAAATATATCACCAAACATTTCCATTATACTTATCATGAGGATAGCTTTATATATGAAAAAAGATAGAAACATTTATCATGAATCAAAGGCGTTTACAGCTTCTGTTCATCACAGTTTGACAAATTACCTTAATCTACAGATAAGCATATGTTCTGGGAAAAAATCCCACATCATAAATATACGTTCTGTTAATAAGCTGTTGGGATGAGTACGGGATTTTATGGGGGGGGGTAAATTTGTCTGCTCTGCACTTGCATCCAAACAAATATACATCACTAGAGAGAGAGAGAGAGAGAGAGAGAGAGAGAGAGAGAGAGAGAGAGAGAGAGAGAGAGAGAAAATAGCTTTATGTATCGCTTTTCTAACCTTTGAGTTTTATTCCTTATTATCTCCCTTTTCTGATATTTCCTTATTAAATTTTCATAATCGACTATAAAACATTGATTACCACATAATTTCATATCTATCATTGAAATATGCTTTGAATCATAACACTGACATCAGAGCCACTGCATTTCAACAGTTAACAGCGCATTACATCAGTTTACCTATTTAATCTCACAAAGATTTATATATAGTTACATTACTCCTACTACTTGAAGTCTCTCACTAAAAAGAAATCTTGGTTTAGATCCAAGGGGGTGTAGGAGACCATCCCTGCGTAACGGGATGGTCCATTTATAGCTACCATCTTTTTTCCTTTTTATTTTTTGAAAGACTTTTTTATTACCTTTTCCCATTCACGGTTTTTTTTTTCTTTTTCTTTTTTTAATGGACTATTTCATATTTCGTTATAGCCTACGTTGAGATTGTTATTAAAACTTTGTTGTTATAATTATCGTTTAATACTAGTGTACGCAACCCGTCATTTTTTATTAAACATTTAAATAGATAATGACGGATAAATATTGAAAATAGATATGCACACGCACGATACCCTTTCTCACCAGGGAATGACTACTCCCTCTCTCTCCAACCCGAGGGACGTGGAGAGATTGAGTAGTTATATGTATGGCAATACCTCTAAGCGTGACCGGAAAGAAAATCCAAATTACTATTATTATTATTATTATTACTAGCTAAGCTACAACCCTAGTTGGAAAAGCAGGATGCTATAAGCCCAGGGGCCCCAACAAGGAAAATAGCTCAGTGAGGAAAGGAAAAAAGGAAAAATAGAATATTTTAAGAATAGCAACAGCATTAAAATAAATATTTCCTAAATAAACTATAAAAACATAGCAAAACTATAACCAAACAAGAAAGAGAGATATTAGATAGAATAGTGTGCCCGAGTGTACCCTCAAGCAAGAGAACTCTAACCCAAGACAGTGGAAGACCATGGTACAGAGGCTATGGCACTACCTAAGACTAGAGAACATTGGTTTGATTTTGGAGTGTCCTTCTCCTAGAGGAGCTGCTTACCACAGCTAAAGAGTCTCTTCTACCCTTACCAAGAGGAAAGTAGACATTGAACAATTACAGTGTAGTAGCTAACCCTTTGGTGAAGAAATTTTTTTTAGTAATCTCACTGTTGTCAGGTGCATGAGGAGAGAGGAGAATCTGTAAAGAATATGCCAGACTATTCGGTGTATGTGTAGGCAAAGGGAAAGTGAACCGTAACCAGAGATAAAGATCCAACGTAGTACTGTCTGGCCAGTTAAAGGACCCCAAGACTCGCTAGCGGTAGTATATATATATATATATATATATATATATATATATATATATATATATATATATATATATATATATATATATATATATATATATATACATATATCGTATGTAACCCGACACTTGCTCTTTATGATATAGGGAAGATTATCATAACCTTCGCAAAGGAGGTTATGCGATCTGTGAGTCTGTGGACAAGATTACGTCAAAAGCTACTCGATAGATTTTGACGAAATTTTTACCACAGATAGATCTTAGGTCATGGGCGACCCCATTAAATTTTGGAGATGATCCGGATCCGGATCCAGATCCAGATTCTAGATCCGAATTTGTATTTTTCGCCATTTTAAAGATAACGTCAAAACAAATTGACGGATTTTGACAAAATGTCCATGGACAATTCCATTAACCTTTGGCGGGGGTCAAAAATCTCTGATTGCTCTTGTTATTATTATTATTATTATTATTATTATTATTATTATTATTATTATTATTATTATTATTATTATTATCAATCACATTAAAATTATGAATGACAGAAGGACAATTAAACGTGGAAACAGAAAACATAGGCACCAATTTACAAAGTATCAGGTTTTCTAAAAGTTCCTATGCTAATCCTCAGAAAGAAAAGAACCGATAGCGTGCCAGGCACTGCTCATACGTAAGACAAATCGTCTTCTGGTAAATCTACCCATTAAAAGATTATCTTTGGCAACAGGACCGATTAGCTTGGTCTGGGAAAGAGGCAGGCCAGAATCTATCATCTCAGAAGGGGGCTGTCGGTGTAAAGAAAACCTCAAGTATTTCTCTTTATGTGTTCTATCCTCTCTGAGGAAGAAAACAGGAACTTCTAAAATAATAAAAAACTAGTTTGGTTTTACCAGTAGCAAATAAATCTTTAAGTGTTAGATTACTCAAATCATCATTATGTTATTCACACGTGAATTGGATAATATAAGTAGCTATTATTTATCGTTGATTCTTGTGTGAAGTAGTAAGGTTGCATAGTCTTCTGTAGATGTTTATTCATGGGCATTGGTCTTTCTTGAGGCAGAACAGGTATAAGTGTCACTTTAGATGCCACAAAGCATATGAATAACCATGATTTACAAAGATAAAGATAAAATATGAAAAGGAAAACATATTTGGTCTGACAATATCTTGAATGACATAAATACTTGGATACTAAAATCCCAAGCATTAACTCTTTTAAATCTGTTACCTCAGAGTTATATCCTCAGTTAAAGCAAATTCACCAATTAATTCTGTTTAATATCTCATAAAAAAAAACTTAGAGTTTGAGTATACACTTCACAGACAACTGTTATGGAGATCAAACAATATTTCAGAACATGTGGCTGATTTGAATATAGGCTTCTCATACTCTGGCTTCTGAAATTTAGCTGAGCATATTCCTCGAAATAATCAGCATCTAATGTATGTAATAAATTTACAATTCCATAAAGCTCTTTTCAGAATACCTAACCCACTTAGTGAAGCATTTTTATATTTGTATAAGAAATTTTTATAGCAAAAATAAAGGATGTCACTTCGGTTAAAATTTGTGAATCAATGATCAAGAAACGACCCACATAGGAAAGACTGCTGACGTAATAAAACAAATGACTAACAGAATTGGCAGTGACAGTTCAGAGGAGGGTTGGATTCTATAATGAAGTTTTAGTTTAGGAAAGGATAACGGAGGATCGTATTTAATATTTTTTATGACAAAAAGGGAGATAAATAGAATAGAAAATAGAATTCATATTCACATTTTAAATTAATATCTTACAATCGACTGTGACAGATGAAAATATTAAATTTTTGCCTTTAAAATTTATGGTTGTTATTTTTTTTCTTTTAGAAAATAACAACGACATAAGAGCTGCTATAATTCTAGCAGTAAGGATGCCAAGAACTCAATCTTGCCCAAGCCAAGTCACACGTACAGGTCTCATTTATCAAGGCTAATGTTGTAGTAATCTTTACGGCCTAAAGGCCATCCATTACGATGTGTCCTTAGGGATGATGTTGGCTATTAGTCATATGGGACTTCTCAAGCAATTTGTTTCCTGTTGCCGTCAAAATCTCATTCATTGGCTTTAATCGCAGGTTTTCATTCTTTATAGCATCATTTTACCTGTTTTCTTTCCATACTAATTTTCATTCTTTACAGCATCATTTTGCCTGTTTTTTTTTTTTTTTTTTTTTTTTTTTTTTTTGAGTGGGGTGTTAACAGCTTTTTCCAGTTTGACTAGTCCCTTTCAGTTTGAAAGGTTAAGATAATGCTTTCCTATACAGTAAATATCCCAACAGCTTTTTCCAGTTTGACTAGTCCCTTTCAGTTTGAAAGGTTAAGTTAATGCTTTCCTATTCAGTAAATATCTATTTATGAATCTAGGTTTACGCGTAACTAGATACAAAACTTCTTAAAAGATGGGGAAATTTCCACATCTGCAGTATACCTTGAATCAGCGGTCGCCAACCGGTGGTCCACGGACAACTTGTGGTCCCACTGGTGGTCCGTGAAAAAATGTTGGTGGTCCGCAGAAAAAAAAAATGGGACATTATTCCAATTTTTTTTCCTAACTCTCTTCAGAAAACCTTCATATAAATTGCACAGAAGGCAGAGGGTCATTATTGTCAATTTAGTATTTTAGAATGATTTTTATTTGAATCCAGCATCTAGCTGAAAAACAACATTGATTAGCAAACAGTACTTACAGTTACTGACAGTTTGTTTGATTGTTATCACACAGGAGATGCTTCAAGGTATGTAAATGTGTGAATAACAGATCCATTGGCAGCGAACATTAAAAAAAATCATTCAAACTTGAATGAGAACGAAAGCTTCATCGATCTATAATGCGATGACAGTCTCAAAGCTATATTCCAGTCATCCTAATCAAAACCTCATTTTTGGCTCTGCATAAAAAGTGAATATCCTTCACTCAGTGATAAAGCAATGAAAATTTTCATAAGATTTTCAACAACATATTTGTGTGACGAGACATTTTCATCTGCCACAGCCATTCTGAATAACTTCCAGTCTCAAATTAACATTAAATCGACTCTTCTTTGTCTTAAATTAACGTCATTCAAGCTCAAAATCCACTAACTTATCGCAAATATTAGAAATGTGTAATGAGTAAATAAACTTAAAATTTTCTTATTTTACTAATTAAACTTGAACTTTGTTATATTAAATACTTACATTTCACATTATTAAAACAAAAGTTCTCTGATTGTTATTGCCTTCGCCATGTTTGTTTGTGCCAACTTTAAACAAAAACTTCTATACCGATTTTGACCAAACTTGGATGTAAGGTTGGGTATGATCCATTGATGAATCTGTAACATTTTGGATAAAGTACATCAAAGTATAAGTACGCAGTAGAGAGCATACCTTTGCCACGCAAAGCGGCCTTAGTTTGCTCCTACCTTCACTGCGGACTTGTACTTAAGCGTATTTTCTTCCAAATCTAATGAATTTATCCTTGGGTCGTACCCTATATGTTCACTAAGTTTCATTGAAATTGGTACTGTAGATTTTGCGTAATATTGTTCACAAACAAAAAAATTAACCTTGTCATTATTTTCAAAGTACTGCCGCGTACTTGTACTTTGATGAACTTTATCCAAAATGTTACAGATTCATCTTTGGGTCATATTCGACATGACAACCAATTTTGGTCAAATCGGTACAGTAGTTTTTGCTTAAAGTTGCTCACAAACAAACAGGCGGGTGAATACATACCCTTCGCAAAATCTTCACCAAATCCTATTCACCCGTATCTGTTTGTTTGTTTGTGAACAACATTACACAAAAACTACTGTTCTCATTTTGACACTACTTGGTCATCATATTGAGTATGACCTAAGGATGAATTTCAACATTTTGGACAAAGTTCATCAAAGTACTGTGCAAGTACGTAGCAGTACTTTGAAAATAATGACAATGTTCATCTTTTTTTGTGTGAACAACATTACGCAAAAACTACGGAGCCAATTTCGATGAACCTTGGTAAACATATAGGGTACGACTCAAGGTTAAATTCATTATATTATGAAGAAAATACAGCGAAGTAATGTACACAGTGGAGTATACACCTGACAATACTGAGATTACCAAACAATGCTTCGTCGCCCAAGGGTTAGCTACTGCAATATAATTGTTCAGTGGCTACCTACCTCTTGGTATGTAGCGTCTTGGTCTTCCACTTTTGGATTAGAGTTCTCTTGCTTGAGGATAAACTCGGACACACTATTCTATCTTATTTATCTTGCTTTTTGGTTATTTTTTCATGGTTTACATATGAAAGGTTTATTTTAATGTTACTGTTCTTAAATATTCTATTCTAGTTGTTAATTACTTCTCTTGTAGTTTCCTTATTTCCTTTCCTCACTGGGCTATTTTCCCTGTTGGAGCCCTTAGGCTTATGGCATCTTGTTTTTCCAACTAGGGTTGTAGCTTAGCAAGTAATAATAATAATAATAATAATAATAATAATAATAATAATAATAATAACAATAATAATAATAACCATGTTATATAGATGTATTTACCTTCTTTTTAAAAATACATGTTGTTGGTCTGCCAAATTCAAAATTGTAGATTTAGTGGTCCATGAAGTTTGGAAGGTTGGCTACCGCTGCCTTAAAGCAATCGAGAAAAACTTCCATTGCGTAACTTCCAAATGAAAAATAATTTAATTACCAATATCAATAAAGAAATGGGCATTTATCTTATAAGATTCGTGTTACTTGCCAAATGCCTTTCTCCATAATGCGTTAATCCTTGCTTACACGTTAAAACAGTTTTCATGTTATAAACGATCTCGACTAAATTAGATTTGTGTTGTGGATATCATCGAAAAGAAGGATGAAGAAGCATCAAGCAAAACACTACAATATTCAAACAAAAGTGGGATCGACTTGTTCTTCCATTTGGAGGTTTAACTATTCATTGAAGAATACCCAGTAGAATGAAATCTAGGATTATGTAAATTAAGGAATGGAATGATGCAGAACGTAATTTGGTTTTAATGCAATTTGCATATGAATGATGAAGTGAGCAATCAATGCACGGTAGTGTAATTGCACTAGACTAAACGGTAAATTACAATAACTCGGTCTCTGATATTTTACAATCATCCAGTGATCTATCACAGAGATTGACCAATTTTGCATTTCTATTTTAGTTCTAAAACTTAATGAATACCAAAAGGCTATTGATAAATCCTTTCTTTATCTTATTATAGGATATGTGCTTTATTCGGAAAGCTAAAGAGATGTGCATGACACAGCCTATCTTCTCCTGCTAATAAAGAACATTTGTCATTATCATTATTTCCTTATCTTATAAAGAATATTAATCTAAAAAAAAACAGTAAATACCCTTTGAAAAACTATCCCAAGAAATAATAGAAAGAAAGATGAAGTACCGAATATAACAGAAGGCTAGAAATGGCATAAATGTGAAAAGTTCTCCCTTCAATTTTCCACTCCTTACCCCTCATTCTCATTCCGCCATGGCCTCTCCTCGTATTTGCTGTCCATTTTGGCCTGATATGACATTTTACACTGACACTGCAATCTCATTTCGTGTCGAAAGAGAGGCGGCGAACCTTTCCTCTCGCATACTTCATTGCCGCTTGAAGTTTGTTGCCAGGCTTGTCTCATTATTCGTTTAATTCTCTCTCTCTCTCTCTCTCTCTCTCTCTCTCTCTCTCTCTCTCTCTCTCTCTCTCTCTCTCTCTCTCTCTCTTTTCAGCAGTTGCTCCCCTTTCCTGCTATCCATATCAATCTACTCGAAGGGCTTCCATCATTTCCATTGTTCCTTTGTTTCTTTTTTTTACATTTAAAAGTGAGGCCGTTTGTCACCAGGCAGTTTTATAACTTTGAAGTTGACCTTTACCTGATTTTTCTCTCCTACTTTTTTTCTTTCTTTTCTGTGACTCCGAGCTGAGATTAATGGTGCTTTTAAAGCGACTATGCGTTTTAAAAATGACAGACAAATCGATTGTAGAGAAAAAAAGGTATGAGGATATAATGAAAAGACCATTCACATATAGAGGTGCACACGCGGATACTTATTCTCATCCTCGAGAATTAAGTTGAAGTTTTCCCACAAAGATTACCGTTTCATATATTCATGTTTTATAGGATGCATACAAATCCATTTTTGAGTGATTTTATGTCATCAATTAAGGAGACCTCTGATTTATTTCTCCCCACATTATTCTTTTAAATTGCCAAGAATATCTCCGGAAGGAGAGAGAGAGAGAGAGAGAGAGAGAGAGAGAGAGAGAGAGAGAGAGAGAGAGAGAGAGAAATGAAGCAGACAGATTAAGATGGAAGAGTAGGATATTTTTCAGCTTTATTATCGTACTGGACCAAGAGAAAGAGTTATATATTCCCGCGGGAAGAGCGTTCATGAAGTAAATTCTCCGTTGTCATCTGGCACGAACTCTGGAAATTAATATGAAAAGACATAATCTTCTTTTTTCTTTTCCAGTCGTATATGTACTAGAGAGAGAGAGAGAGAGAGAGAGAGAGAGAGAGAGAGAGAGAGAGAGAGAGAGAGAGAGAGAGAGGGGGGGGGGGCGGGGGCAATGCTTTTCATCTACTGATTATTTTTGGCATTTCAACGAGATTTCCAAAATTATTGTAATAATTTTAGAAAAATATTTCAGAATCATAAGAGGACTGCAGAGAGAGAGAGAGAGAGAGAGAGAGAGAGAGAGAGAGAGAGAGAGAGAGAGAGAGAGAGAGAGAGAGAGAGGCTTACTTCTGCCTTTAGTTTTAACGAGTTTATAAAAGTCCGCCGTTTACATGACTCTTATTGTCGTTAAATATAATTAAACAACTTTACCATTGCTATAAAAACTAAATAATATAAAAATGTTTCATCTCACTCTCAATTGTACATTTCTATTGACAATAATAACAAATTATGATATAGTGATTATTTCATGTCTATCATTACATTACATTTACATCTTGGGTACAGTAACAAACAAAAATGTACCCTTCAGGGCATCTCTGTTCTATTGAGAGTCTAAAACGTGATGAGATCAATGTAAAACGTCTTTATACATTGCGCTCTTTTCCAGGGAGAGAGAGAGAGAGAGAGAGAGAGAGAGAGAGAGAGAGAGAGAGAGAGAGAGAGAGAGAGAGAGAGAGCTGATGTTAATTACGAACTCTTTAGACCTTGTGAACGAGCCTGGCATAAGGCTCAGTCAGATTTCCTGTCTACAATTTCACTAAATGGTTCAGTGGGTGTATCAAATTTTCACTTGATCTTTCAATCGCTTGAAGTATATATGTTGCTGTTGACGGTGCAACATCTGCTCCCTTCCTCATCTTGAGTGATTTTCTCCTCGGTTCTAATTTGTTACCCTTGTTATCCTCTTTGCTACATACCTTCCATAGTCATTCACTTTTACCTACGCTTTTGCTCATGCTTCGGCTCCCTATTAGTCTTTACTTATATTCCAGCGACCTTCGGTGGCCATAATCAAATAGCTACTTTATCATAACCATATATTCATTCTGATCTTGTGATCACAAGTACGTGAAAATTCCGTAACTTATTTAAATCAATTCACTAAAAACAAAGGTTCTTCCTACTTCTCAGTCATCTAATCTAATCATTATTTTTTTTTCAATTGATTGTGATCATTTATCAAATTCCTACACTTTTGTTGTTATATAGGTGTCCTAGTTCCTTCTGCCATGTCCCCGGAAAACCTGTGTTTTAAATTTAAATGCCTTAAAATATTTTGCTCATCTCAGTAATTACAATTTATATCACTATTTATATCATACGAATGATGACTGCTTCTCTTTATGTCTTCCTGGAACATGTCATCTCATCAGCAATTTTGCTGACTCCTCTTTCTCTCTCTTTCTCTCTCTCCTATGAATACTATTTAGGTTAGTGCTCTCTCTCTCTCTCTCTCTCTCTCTCTCTCTCTCTCTCTCTCTCTCTCTCCGGTTACTATTTTGCTCAGTGTTCTGTTTAGAGCTAGTGGTGAATGTCCCCCACTTCTCAGGAGGCATCGTAGCACGCGTCAACCGCCTCCTCCTCCCACACTTACTTAGTGAAATCGGTAATACTGAGATTGCACGACTCAGTAAAAACATGGTGTCGTGGAATTTTACTCCTGCTTGTTTTTATTTCTAAACCATGGCGTCTTTTTCTTTAAGGGATTAGCAATTATTTCCTTCGCGTTTAAACTCTATACTTTACCTTAATTTTCTTTATTGGTTTTATTCATGACCAGTCTATGAAATGCTATTAGTTTGCTAATCGCTTTGGCTTTTGTTCTCTTAAAAATATTCCATATATTTATTACAGTTTTGATAACCTTCTTCTTTTTATTTAATGAGCCTGGTTAAGTATTGTTCTTATATAAGTATTTTTTCCTGTTTTGTAGTAATGAATTAAACTGAATTTGTTAGATTACTTAACTCAATCTATGTATCTTTTCTTTATTTCCCATCTCATCAACCCATTTTCAGTAACCTGTA
>NC_090728.1:158207923-158210423 GCF_036898095.1 Palaemon carinicauda | reverse complement strand
AAAAAAAATATTTTAATTTTTTATTCAACTATCTTTCACTTTCCGTGAGAACATCACGTTCGCCACCCTAAAGTATTTCCTTAAATACACTTCGAAGTATTCTCATCTTTTCACTTCCTATCTGATATCTTTAATGAATTTAAACGGCCATTTCTTCTCTATTGCAGTTACTATATAAAAATATTTTTTCTCTTTTAGGAAACCGTTCATTTAATCATCACACTCTTCCTGCTATTCCTTCCTCTTACTTTCATCCATTTGCAGTTTTTAAAGAAAACTCTCCGAAAGAGAACTTTAACGAGAATCTTTAAAAATTCAGAGAATTTTGCTCAATGTTATTTTTTCAAATTTGGAAAGCTACAGTAAAACATGGTGAAAAAAAAACCAACCATGGATTAAGGCGTACCATGCACCTCGGGTCGTGAGACATTTTGTCTGAGAAACTTGAGCCCATTAGCCAAATTGCCATGCAGATTTTCACCTGCAAATAGCTTAATTTTTCAAGCCCTGGAAGATAACGACCAAAAGATCTGACCTTTACGTTTTTTAGTTTTGTTTCGTTTTCTAAGAGATAAAACACAGATCTTTTTATAATCCTATTTTAAACAGAACTTTGCTAAATTTATGTTAGGCAAGCAATAAATTAGAGAGATATTCTTGAGGAAATGGTACGAGATAAAATCCTGTCTGGTAAGAGGGAATTCATTTTCACCCTTGTATAAGATGACAGTCTTCCATGTATTTGGTATCTACTGTATGTATAGAAATATAGTAATTTACATACATACATACATACATACATATATATGTATATTAAATGTATATATACGTGAATATATATATGTATATATATATATATATATATATATATATATATATATATATATATATATATATATATATATATATATATATGTATGTATGTTACGACCTGTGTAGGCCGTAGTTCTGGTTCTTTAAACTTTAATCTTTTAAAGGAATCGTAGGCAGTACATTATTTATGTAACACGGTGAACTGAGGGAAGACAGAACAAAAACACTGGAAAAATCTAACAATATTTATTACAATACACTTAAATAAATTCAACCTTGCACCAGGAGTAACAAAAAGCTCCTAAGACAAACAACAATGAGTAAACAAAAGTGTCTTGGAGGACTAATATACGGAGTCCTCTAAATACACAAGGTTGACCTATATCTAAAAATCTTAACCCTAACAAAGAAAAACTAAACAGATCAAAATTATGGCTCATATATTAAGCCGGGCCCACAAATATCCACAAACCACTACCCTATTACTAAACATATAGGAATAAGGAAGACAGGAGAAATGAAAAGGCAGAAAACCTTAAAATTACCTACCTACACACAAACGTTTAAAGCTAAACCAAATACCAAATAATAAAACATAACACAAGGCAGCATACAAGTACACATGCCACATACTAAATGCATAAACACTTGGATTATCTTCACAAAAGAATTATGCAGAGACATAATTTATATATACATGTAAAATACCCAACACTGTATTATCTATCTGTGAAATAACTCAACAGTACTTATCCAGACATGGATCAGACGACAGAGAGGGGACGAACATTCATCAGCATCAGAGGGAGTATCATTAACACCAGGAAAACGGACTGGGCATATCCATAACGATAATGAAAAGATCGTAACTTTACCTGGGTAATGCCTCCCTACGTTCCTCCTCACGGACCCTTGGTCCACAGACGAGCAGCGTAACAGATGTGATGACGCTCTTGGATCACGGCAATAGTACCTCCAACAGTGCCGGGACGGAACGACGGCACCGTCTTCCCGCAGAATCCTCAGGCGGGGAAAATAACGTCAAGCGAAGGTCGCAAGTGACACATACACTTGCAGGACGTAACAAGCGAGGTGGGTATCGCAGGTGACAAAACCCCTGCATACGTTGTCCGTGATCCAAAGCAGTGTACAATATACCGCGGGTGGCTCAAAGACACCAGCGAAATAATCCTCCCAAGGCACAATTCCTTATGAGGGAATAAAAGAGGCGTCTACCAATGGCTGCTGAATTAGGATACACGTCTGTGATCAAGGCAAGGTCCGAACTGAACATTCCAGGCAGCAGTAGTCTCGTCCACGGCTCTCACTTAACACCAAACACTCGGAAAGAAAAATAAACAAAAGGGTTAATGGCAATTCACTAATTAACGACGGAGGAGGAGCGAAGGTTATCACCGAACTCTTATGAAAAGGGCAGTTAACTTTTACTCCTGCCGAAGACCGAATTTATTTATAAACAATTAAATAACCTACTTTAACATAACAATGTACATATATACATGTTAAATAAACGCTCAAAAGCCAATTGGTTTTACCTACTTACAAGTAAGTGAATTTTACTTTCTAATAATTGTCTCCTGATTGCCTTCACATACTCCTCTGTTTCAAGCATCATCGAAGAAAATACTTAGATTGACATTAATGCATTCATTCCTGAAGAACACAT
>NC_090728.1:158197923-158202923 GCF_036898095.1 Palaemon carinicauda | reverse complement strand
ACGAATAACCTAGATTAAAGTGAAGGTTAAGCTGTTACGCAAGTTCTATACATTAGATCTAAAAAAATCAGATGATACATGTTTATTGTGGAGGAACTAAGTCCCTATTCATACCAGTCTGCTAGAGGGGCCTCAGATTATCATAATTCAGAGGGAGAGAAAAAAAACACTGAAATATTGAATGTTTTGAAAATAAAACTAGATAAAAGTATCTTACACGTAGGTAAAATTTCTTTTGTATTTATGTCTAAATGTTTTTATCTCGTTTTCTACACTTCCAAGGACATTTTGGTTATTTATTCGTGTTTCTAAAAGTAAAACCTTTATTATGTTGGTATCATTTACTTTAAGGTTAAAAAGATCAAGACAGCTTATAAGTATCTCCAAATTTTTTGTTAAATACTACATGGTACTGCCTTGTTAACTTCATTACTTGTCTATATAATTATGCATTACATTATATTCACCAAACTCCTAAATTGTATTGAAAGACATAAATTAAGGATTTTCCTTTCTATCAATGACATCTGTCATATTTCAAGGTTGGTCTCAGAACTGATTTGAAGGAGATAAATTCTTTCTTCTCATTTCATGGACATTGCTGTAGATATTATCATCTTGGCATCAGATTTTGTTATTTAATTTTCATTATCGTGCACAATATTATTCGCTTTTACACATCTGATAGTGGCGAGTGTTTCTGAAAAACAAAAACTTTTACAAGTGTTTTACATAAAGTCTGTTGTTGGACAATTAGTGGAGTTAAAGTAGATATATACTGTATATAAAGAAGAATTTTACTGCATATTCGATAACTAGATGAAAATGTTTCCTTTCATACAAAGGTCAATAGGCATTTAATTACTTGAGCTTGATAGTATGTATTAGAGAAAAACAAGTATAAAAAGTCTAACGTTAGTGAAATTAACTTAAATACTAATTATCCGTGATGTTTGCTTTAGAATTTAACCAACAATTTTCGTCGTAGTAATATACACCCATAATCACATAAAATTCACCACTGGCCTTTATTAATCATCATATGTCTGAGGAAACAAATTTCAATTAACTTTGAATATTTTAAAAAAATCTTTTATTCAAATAAGTAGAAAAAACTACATAATTTCTTCTGATATAATATTTACCAGGTAAGAGTTTCCGCTTAATGGATCATTTATTAAACAATCATATTCCAATCAGCTCTAGAAATGTGGTATGAGCAATCTCTCTTCCGCCATTCCTTAGAAAAGTAAGATACTCGTTATTTGCATTCGTATCATTTCAGCTTTAATGTAAGAGCATTCGAATTTGCTTATCAAACTACCCAATATTTGCTTCTTTAATGAAAGCACTTCAGTCCACTAGGGTGGGGACAGCTAATTTGATCGAACTAAAACATTTCAGTTTGTTTATCTTTCCAATTTTTTATTGGTTTCCTTAAGCAAACAGACCTTTTCCTTTAGTGATCTGAATACCATTTCTAATCCTGACTGGAGTTGATTGGTTCATCATAATCACTGTAATTAAGATAAACAACAGAGACAATGAATGCAATAAATAATCCTTGGAAATATATGGAATTATTATATAATATAGTTGGTAGTTCACATAATCTATAATGGATCATTATCCGCATTTTATATCTCATCATCATAATTATTCCGTTTATGAGCAATTCCTCTTATAAAGAAATCGTATATCTCACCTTTCAAAAAATAATTATTACGTTTAAAGAACAATTCCTCTGTACCAATTCATAACATCTATATATAATTCTTAATGGGAAACATTTAGAAAAAGTGATTATAAATTTAAAATTTAAAATTAATTATAATATCCGTACTTGTTGTAAGTATTAATTGTATTTTTGTAAAAATATGCTTTAAAGACAAAAACACTATAAAATTACGTCAGACTTCCAGACCTGAAACGCTATCAACACTGAAATGAGTAAATGAAGTGATTATTCGTATAACTTTAATTCCGGTAACGGTGTGATGTCACATTGGCCGTGCCAATTTGTCGACTGAACATAAACCCTTGGCAGTGTTTCAAGATGGATGATGCTCTCTCTCTCTCTCTCTCTCTCTCTCTCTCTCTCTCTCTCTCTCTCTCTCTCTCTCTCTCTCTCGTGAGAAGAAAATGATGATGATGATGATTTACGCAAAATAACGTTGTAACTATAAACCATGTATTAAGAAAAATTGCCAGGGACGTGCTCATAGATTATCCATGTGAAAATTATATAGGGTAAAATTCATACATTTAACTGATGCGTCCCACAAATTAGAACCTAGAAATAATTGAAGCAAATGTTAGAATCAAAATTCTATAAATTATGAAAATTATCATAAACATTCATTATGAAACAACGGGTATCAAGATTCTCCATTGAAATGAGATCAATAGGATATTAGAAGAGAGTCTTAGATTTGCACCAATGTATTATCAGTATAATGAGGGACTGCCGGGACATGAGTTTATGTCAACAACTATTCTTTGTGTTGGCGATGTGAATGAAGACTCATAGGTTACACTAGACTTCTGGTAACCAGAACTGAATCAGAGCTAGATTGAATATTTATTTTTTTAAATAAAGCTATCTCGGATGCATGCACGCACACACATTTCTACGATTTACTGCTACAGGCAATTTTTCCAAAGAAAATTCAGAAATCCACTACAGAATTGTGTGAGAACTGCTGGTCAAGAAACTCATATCCAGAAAAGAATATAGAGAAAATCTTCCTTATATGGAAGTGCAACAAAACGTCCCAACAGATTAGGAAATAACCAAAAGGAAAGCACTTCAACGGAAAAGTTCTTAATCAGAGATAATATTACAAGAATAATCGAGCAGAACGGAATGCAGAGTATGAAATCTGTCACATGTATTCAGCATCGCTGGATTTGGTCAACGAATTGCGACGCGCCATTACACAGACAATTAATCACGAGACTAAATGGCGAGTTAACATGAGGGAAAGGTCCAGTCCATTACGGAAACTGTGTTGAACTAACAAGACCGAAATAGCGCAGATGCTCAACTCCATGTAAATTTAGCGTAACTTTGTGCTTCTTTTGGCTTCAATGGTGTTTTGGTTACTGCGTCTTAATAAGGTGTTGATTTTTTGTTTCCATAATGTACACATTATTTCATGATAAAGCAAATAAGACATGATCATTAACCATAACTTTATAAGGTTCTTCAACGTTTATGAAACTGAGCTATAACAAGGGAAAAAAAGTGACAGTAAATGCAAATTGCCATGCCATATATCTTTAGCTAATCTATAATTCATATACTGAAGCATGGAGGCTATATTATCTATAAAACAACCAATAATATTATAGAAGGAAGAAAAAAGTTTCTTTTGAAAATATACGATTTAAAAAGCCTTGAGAAGTAAAGAACACAGTCAATCACTTCATAAATAGGTGGTCTTAACCCCAATTACGACTATTGGTTTTGTTGGCTAAATATCTAGTAATGGGAGTAAAGTAATAAAATGCATTGTGAATTAACAAAATTCACAAAATTAACAAAATAAAAGATATTACATGTTAGCATTTGTTACAAAATGACAAATATTGAAAAAGCAAATGAATATCAAATAAAATTCCCCGTCAAAAGATTTTTATTTACAGTAAACCGTGGCAATTTCACTAGTAAATCAAAAAATATACAACAAATTGCCGAAGTTGATGAAATCATATTAATTTCTGTTCTCTCACCCATATAGAATTTACGAAAATTTTCCAGATGGCGGAAGGATTTAATTTGTATCTTTAATTACGGTCTGAAGTTGGTATTTCAATCAGTATGCGTTTGCAGTATTAGTGAATTTACGAGTTATATCACTATAAATGCCATCAGCGAATGAGACCTTCAGTATACATTTGTAACTTTCGTTGGCACATCTGAGCTCAATATTTAATACATATCAGTGGGACACACGCGTGCGCGCTCACACACATACACGCATAGGCTATATATATATATATATATATATATATATATATATATATATATATATATATATATGTGTGTGTGTGTGTGTGTGTACTGTATATGTTACACACACATACAAGCATATATATATATATATATATATATATATATATATATAGAGAGAGAGAGAGAGAGAGAGAGAGAGAGAGAGAGAGAGAGAGAGAGAGAGAGAGAGAGAGACTTCTAAATATGTTAGTCAAAACCTTAGCTATAAAACTCTCTTGGGAAACATTATACCTCAAGTTACGAGGAACAAATAAGAGTCCTTCTGAAGGTTTTATATTCAATGGTTTATATCTTTGAATATTGAGATTAAATATTTTTATTCCCATAATACATACGGCATTGGATGTACAATCTTTTGTCCTGAGTACCCACTGGAGCAACCATTTTTAATATATTCTGATACTCTGTATAGAAATAAATGTTGTTTAGTTAAGTTTAATACAGTTTACGGAGAATGGCGTACATTATTTCGTCATACCAATAAGAAAAAAAAAATACTTTTACAGAGCTTAGAACATTAGTTTACAAAGAAAAGCTTCTTATGCGTTTTATTTTTAGCTTTACTAATGTGGCGTCAGTATTTTAATCTTAACGTGCTATTTTCAATCTTTTCCTTTAGTTTCTATTTGATCTTTACGCTTCTCAGCACTGAACTAGTTTCCTATAGCAGCCATTGGACTTGGAGAATTTTGTTTCCTTAGTTAAGGCTGCAATTTTGATTGTAATGATAATTATATTATCTTCCATTAACTAATATCATCTCTAAAATTTTCACTGTTCCATTTATATCATATTGTTTTAATAGATTTTCCCAAGGTTCTTTCATATCTCTAAGATGATACTACTCTGGCATTCAAAGATAGCGATCTAAGTTCGAAGGAAAAGGCCACTGTCTTGATAATATACCATTTCTTGGATTATTTTTAATCAAAATGTATATCACCATACTAACATATAAAAAATCTTTCAATATTCACCTCTC
>NC_090728.1:158115423-158192923 GCF_036898095.1 Palaemon carinicauda | reverse complement strand
ATCAAGAATCACGCCTAATTCTTAAAGGAGTTGTACAAAGTTACAGAAACATTATCAATGCAGAGATCCGGAAGAAAAGGAGTCACTGTCCTCAACCTACCTACACTCATACTTAGAGTTTTGTTAAGATTCAACTCTCTCAGCAACAGCTCTTACCTGAGTACAGTATTGTTATTCCAAGTCAAATCTGATCTGTTACTCTTCCAAAGATGATGGTCCTCACGCCTGTCCAAATAAGTATGCCTACAATCATCATTGAACCAGAGTTTATCTTTCAATCGGTATTTTAAACACAAGGATACGCCTATCAATTATGTTAACAAAATTGTCATTCAAGAGAACAACAGACATAATACTTTTATTATACAACTGTGACCAATTCAAATGCATGAGATCATTCAAACTGAAATTTCAGTCTGCTTGAGATTTTATATACATTTTACACGAGTATGACACATCAGTGACCCACTGCTCAGTCTCTTGTGCTAACGAAACTAAGGCATGATCAAACGTCCCCACTAGAGAACCAACCTTATTTGTTGTAACATCAAGGTAATCAGTGTATACTAGGTCAAAGCAGTTACCAGACCTATGAGTGGCTTCACTTATGAATTGCGCAAAGCCTGTTTCAGAGGAAAAATCCAAAGCTTTCAGCAATGGCGATCAGTAGGAGAAACAGAATTTAGCCACTCCTTATGGTGAGTGCTGAAAACGTCAATGAGCACACAAAAAAAAGGCATTCCTATCATCTTATAATTCAACCATGATGGTAAGATGACAACCAAAGATAGAATTACCCAGGTCTGGATTCCGGTAGATCGAACACAAATAAAAGTTGTTATGTTCGCCACAAACTATATAACATGAATCTCACGACATACAAATCTATAACAGGACTTATGAGAAGCAGGGTACTCAGTCCTAATCTACGCTGACATTCCCGCCCCTAGGAATGGTATCCCGTTTCAAAATCACGTTTTTCATAAAACTTGGAATAAGGAGCACAACTTTGAGAAACCAAAGTTTCTGAGCATGATGGATTATCATACTGTATGGAAGCAACTGCAAGGTCTTCAATTTTCCCATGGAATTCACGAATATTGCAATACATTAGATGACACTAGCAAAGTCTAGGACGCACTAGTTAGATAAATGTTAACTATAATACAGTATGTGTGCAGGCTTACTTATCAGAGAAACATTGGCACAAAGTTTGAATATTTGATGCTTTGAATATCTAAAAATTCAATTACATAATCAGATTAATTCTTCTACAATCTGGACAGAGCCAGAATGAAACTTTTATATATTTGTTTTATTTAAACCCTCTCGCAGAAAAAAGTATGACTGCTAAGTTTTACTTCATATGTTGGATTCTATGGTGAATGTTATATTATGCTAGATCTTTTACTACAAGATTTGTCATAATAGGCGAGAGTATTCAAGGAGAGAGAGAGAGAGAGAGAGAGAGAGAGAGAGAGAGAGAGAGAGAGAGAGAGAGAGAGAGAGACGGGGGGGGGACTCAGAGATAAAGGGATAGAGACCCAGGCAGAGAGCCAGTACAATAGCAATTATCACAGGAGAGAGAGAGAGAGAGAGAGAGAGAGAGAGAGAGAGAGAGAGAGAGAGAGAGAGAGAGAGAGAGAGAAGAGCTATTGTATAAACAGAATATTCATCATAACATAGGGCAATTTATATATATATATATATATATATATATATATATATATATATATATATATATATAGATAGATAGATAGATAGATAGATAGATAGATAGGTAAATATAAATAAATGATATAGATATATGTACATATAAATATACATGTATACATATATATGCATATATGTGGCGTGGGGGCATGGTGTGGGGGCATGGCCCTAGCGGTGTAGGGTTGCCAACTTGGTAATTTAAAGGGGTACTAACTTTGCTCTCTCTCAGCTACCTACGCCCACCTCCTCTCATAACATTAAAAAAAGAATAAACTTTAGTTGAGAACTTTCCTGGAACTTCCAAACACGTAGATACACGATGTAATCCCTAGCTTGTGTGTCATACAGTATACCTTTTAATAATATTACGTAAGACTTCGTAACAAAACTATGTGAAATAAAAAGATAATTCTCAAAAAATAACATAAAATTACATATACTGAACTAAATGAAAATATACCTAAAGGAATGAGGAAAGTCTTATGTAATTTACATACATTACCTAATCCCACGTGAGTGGACCTCCCTTAGGAGCTAGCTATACATCTCTTAAATACACAAATAAAATACGTGAATAAAATATTCTATTTCCATGAAGATCAGCTTCGTAATAATATATATATATATATATATATATATATATATATATATATATATATATATATATATATATATATATATATATATATATATATATATATATATACAGAGAGAGAGAGAGAGAGAGAGAGAGAGAGAGAGAGAGAGAGAGAGAGAGAGAGAGAGAGAGAGAGAGAGCTCGTAAACTCCGTTGACTAAAAAAATATTTAGCATCGAAGCAATCAAAAGCCGACTAGAATATATGTAGTACATCTTATTAGAAAATTGAAGAAACTTAATTTCTCGGCGTTTAGTATTACAAAGGTTAAATAGATTAGCTGATCACCCTCGTCCCTTACGTCAACAATATAAGGAGAGCTATGATGCACACCCGGTCAGTCGTCTGACACATTCACGAAAGTTGATGGAGTCAAAGAACAGTGACGTCACGTGATACTCGTGAGCAAGAGACCTTTTTTTATTGGTGTCCACCTTCTGATATTCAACAAGTCTCTTATAAAGACGTTGTAGATGTTATTCGTTCTGCCTGTGATCCACCACATTCATTTATTCACCAAGTACATGGTGGGCGAAACAGTTCACTAGGAAATCGACCTTGGATCCGCGAGCTGGGGAGGTGAGACTCCTAACCCCTGTATGAGGGAAGTTTAGATAAGCACGCACACGGTCTCACACGTGGAAATACTTTCCTCCAAAATGTTCTCGGGCAAAAGGAAACCTATTTTTCATTTAACAGTCTTTATAGGGATACGAGTTCTTTTTTATTTACACTGAAAGACGAATGGCGTAGTTTTCGAAGATTAAGAGTCATTATTTTAAATAGACTGAAGATACCGTTTGTAATACTCGGAACATCAGACCAGCAGCAGAATTAACGGAAAAAGTATTTTGTATTTTCGTTTTAGATTCTCATCCTGTAAATAAGAAGCACAGTGACTAAGATTGTAGCATCTGCCAACTTTTGTTGATGCGACCCAATTTCGGAACAAAAATAAAAGGAAACAAACTAAAAGTCCTTGCCATCGAAGAGAACATATAATTTGTTATATTTTCTAGTAGATCCTATTACCTCCGCCAACGAGGTTGGAAGGAGGTTATGTTTTAACCCATTGTCTGTGAGTTTGTTTGTGTGTGTTTGTTTGTAATGAACAGATTCCTGGCCGCATTTTAATCGTAGAGTAATGAAACTTGCGGGAATTAACTTTTATGCAAAAAGCTAGATATGATTAAATTTGGGAAGATCAAGGTCAAAAGTCGCGATCACGGTCAAGCAAAATGTCCAATTCTCATGATCAGCCATAAGTTTGGACATTGTTATTACAGAGACTTCGAACTTGTTTCATATTTGAGAATCGACGCCCATTAATACATGTTAAGGTCAAAGGTCAAGGATGAGTCCAAGGTCAAAGTCACACAAGGTCAAATTCAACTCATCAAACATACGGACACAATTTTAAGCGTAAAGTAATGAAACTTGCCCGGATTTGAAACTGTTACGTAAACAGCTGTTAATGTCAAAGGTCAAAGTCAAGTCCAAGGTCAAGGTCAAGTCCAAGGTCAAGGTCGAGTCCAAGATAAAGGTCAAGCAAAAGGTCAAATTTCGATCATTAACTACTGTATATGACCACAATTTTAATGGCAAATTATCGAAACTTGTCGGGATTTTAAACTAACTGTTCTGTGAAGAGCAGGAAATAATTAATTGATACTGGGAAGGGCACTATGGTTTCGAGAAATAAGCTACCGTGGCGGAGATCTGCACTCTCAGAATACTTTTCTAGTTTTCAGTATCATAAGCACAGACTTTTACAAGCATATCATACATATTTACTTAACTGAGAAAAGATTGAAATAAGTAAAAAATAAAAAGAATAAATATACACCAATGACTATAGGACATTTATCATAACACACGCATGCAGAGTGTTAGGAACAAATCCAAGATGCTTTCAAAGAGGTAATTGCGTCAACGAAGCAATACAATAATAATAGTAATAATAATATATTTTGGGAGTAGACCCTCTTTTAAGCAGGTTTTATTAAAAGTGATTGCTGCCTCAGTGGCGTTAATCTTGTAATTAACTTTTTCTATTGTTCTTATTATCTTCTTCTCTTCATTTGAACAATCCACCAGTAACTGGGAAAGGGACATATCAATAGGAAGGTGATGAAGACCATATCATTCACAATTTGTCTTTAATATATCACAACACATTGTAAAAGTACAGATAATATGTACAAAGTATAAAACACTATCACAATGTTAGTGCACACAAAGTAATTGTCACTTTTATACAAAATTTATAAATTACGTAATTTATAAATTTTGTATAAAAGTGACAATTACTTTGTGTGCACTAACATTGTGATAGTGTTTTATACTTTGTACATATTATCTGTACTTTTACAATGTGTTGTGATATATTAAAGACAAATTGTGAATGATATGGTCTTCATCACCTTCCTATTGATATGTCCCTTTCCCAGTTACTGATGGATTGTTCAAATGAAGAGAAGAAGATAATAAGAACAATAGAAAAAGTTAATTACAAGATTAACGCCACTGAGGTAGCAATCACTTTTAGTAATAATAATAATAATAATAATAATAATAATAATAATAATAATAATAATAATAATAATAATAATAATAATAATAATAATGATAGTTGTTTAGAAATAAACAATGTGTTTGTTATGAATCGAACTGTTACGGGTTAAACTCTATCAGGAAAAGGATGTATGGAATCTTTTTCACGTAGTAATATTACATTTCCAATGGTTTGAACCTCGTTGGATTAGTATTACCTGCCCGAGGCTCTCGCCTTTAGATGGGACAGCATTCAATCGTTTTGACTGAGAGAAAATGTTTTCATCTCTCTCTCTCTCTCTCTCTCTCTCTCTCTCTCTCTCTCTCTCTCTCTCTCTCTCTCTCTCTCTCTCTCTCTCTCAAGTTGAACAGAGTCCTTAATTCTTAGGAACACGCCCAGCTGATACTTCTCGTCCGGCAAAAGAGTCGAGAGAGAGAGAGAGAGAGAGAGAGAGAGAGAGAGAGAGAGAGAGAGAGAGAGAGAGAGAGAGAGAGCAAATGATCGAATATAACTCAAAGGCCAGATTTAAATGACGAACATTTGATATAGGAGATATAACAGATTTTTAAGAGTTTATCCTCAAGAAGCAATGGTAATATGATTGATTGACCACTCTGTATCATTCATAATAATGTATATAGATACATACATATGAATCTATATTAATTTTCATATATTCAAACACACACACACACACTGGTGATCAACCTCTGCCCGACACATTCGCGTGATCACTTCATTTCATTCTTTTCTTTTACACCCTCGCTCTTTTCCGAACTCTACTTTCATCTTATGCATATTTATCTATTTGTATATCTACCTATATACAGTATGTACACACAGATATATACAAACATACACACACATATATATATATGTATATATATGTACATGTATGTATGTATGTATACATATGTATATATATATATATATATATATATATATATATATATATATATATATATATATATATACATACATGTACATATATATACATATATATATGTGTGTGTGTGTGTTTGTATGTATCTGTGTGTACATACTGTATATAGGTAGATATACAAATGGATAAATATGCATAAGATGAAAGTTGAGTTCGGAAAAGAGCGAGGGTGTAAAAGAAAAGAATGAAATGAAGTGATTACGCGAATGTGTAGGGCAGAGGTTGATCACCAGGTTTAATTGCATCTCGGACACTTGTTCGTCCCTTCAATACTGCAAAGTCGTGACTTGCATCAGATTCACATCCAACAGGAACCAAAGTCCTGGGAGGATTACAGGTGATTTGTTCTTGTGATCTCCCTTCTTCCAAATAAAACTATTAATTCAATTGGTGGAATGATATAAAGTGTGAAGTATCTTTTACTAGGACAAGTAACTTTGGTGAGAAATATATCATATTTTCAAGCTTTCCATCATCTGTAATTAGGTTTATTTTCAAACACTTCGTACTAATATCCCTTTTGTAATAGGTCATATTTCTTAATATGAGTATATAAGGGAAATATGCTAAGGCATATGCCTTGTTTCACCAAATCATTCAATTCAGAAGCTTTGCTAGGATCTCAATTAACGGTATGTGAATAATCATAAAATTAAAAAATAAATATTCATAAAAAAAAAAAACCATTCGAGAAGGGTCTTTTTTTCACGTTGACTGACCCATAATAATATTTGAATTTATTATAATTACCTCCAACAACGAAGTTGGGAGGTTATGCTTTCGCCCCTGCTTGTCCGTCCGTTCGTCTGTTTGTGAACAACTTCCTGGCCATAATTTTACTCATACAGTATTGAAACTTTCAGGGATTAATTGTTATGTTCAGACGTGGAAGTGATTCTATTTTGAAAGTTCTTTGTCATGGTTTAGCAAAAGGTCAACCGAAATAAGCTGCCGTGGCGGAGGTCTGCATTCTCAGAGTGGTTTTAAAGTTATGGATTCTGCATTTAGCATAAAATTATTATATAAAAAATAACCCATTACAGCAGAATGATATATAACAGAACTATCAGATTAATCAAGGCATTCCCTCATTTCAGTCGATAAGGTCTGCAGCCACAAGTAAATTTCATTGCATCATCTTTTCTTTTTGTTTCGAAGCAAAATTGGAATTATCAGGTTTTTTGTAAAGTTATGATAATCGATTGATAAATCTATAAGGTTTTCTTTGTCCCATTTAACTTTATAAAAGAGAAATTATAAGTTGCAATCATTATAAAGATAGTACTAATAGGTAGTATAATATAGTTACTATAAGCTGAGAGAGAGAGAGAGAGAGAGAGAGAGAGAGAGAGAGAGAGAGAGATTCTGAGTAAGATATAATGTTCTTTTACATATGTTATAGGTATTATTAATAGTAATAATGATAATGGATTGGATTATTGATGAATTGAAAAAGACAATGATTCCTGGAGGGGGAAGCATTCTCTATAAACCCAGATATCGGTAATAAAATCAGTAAGAAAATATAACACACTAAAACAATCTTTGAGATGGAATTCTTCTTTTTTTTAAATCATTTCTCACTTTTGACTATCTGTTAAGCCATATCTCTAGAAAAAGTAATCTTGTACTGATATTGCTTCATTAAAATCAAGATAGTGACAGTAATCAATAAATTTCTAATTTATGCATGTTGTAGATAAGTGAAACCCAGTTTGAATACATATGACTTCCTCTAAAATAATCAGAAATGTTAGCAGTTGGCTTCGAAAAAAAAACCGTGAAATCATACAAAATAGGCGACATTCTGTTATTACGCAAAAACAACATCGTTCGTATCCATGCTCACACGCTTGCATATTTCATTTCCCTCAAATAATTCGTTCTGGCAACAATCCTTTCTCCAATTCACCAACTTCCCTTTCAATGATAATTCGAAGACATTTCTCGCACGCCGAGAAATGGCTCTTCATCAGTTTCTTCTGATAAGCTTGTCTAAGTTGCTGACAATAAGAGGATCTCAGAACTGGGCAGAACCAAGTAAGTGTAATCTTCTTTCGTTTGACCTTCGAATATATTTAGGTGTAGGGAGGAGAGTATATTACTTGCTTCTACATTAGCTTCTATTTGAATTCATTAGAGATATATAGATAAATTGACAGAACTGGGTAGATGTGAAAACAGGATTTATGATTCCCCTATATGTAAAGAGGAAAATCAAAACTTTTAAAAGGATGGATGTTTAAAATGTTTCTGTAAGCTTTAAATTGTACTACACACACACACACACACACACACACACACACAATATATATATATATATATATATATATATATATATATATATATATATATATATATATATATATATATATATATATATGTGTGTGTGTGCGTGTATGTGTGTATGTACAGTATGTCTAAATGATTAAAATGAAAAAAAAAAAAAAACATTCATCTTGACTGAACCTAGATACCTAATAAACATTGATATCCTGCAAGAGAAGTTGAGTAAATCGAGTAAAAAAAGGCTTATACTTATCCTTTAACAGAAAAGCCTTACATAAATATCCCCTTTTTATGCAGAATATTATGATTCACTTTTGAGGAATAATTTTGATTATCATCCTGTTTCAACTAACAAAGAATTCATGTCCCATGTTTATTCGACTTTAGTCGTCACAAAATATTTCGTACTGGCTTTTCGAAAATAAGAATTGATTCAAATACACCTTCCAACTATTTGTACTAAGAGAGAAAACTCAGATGACTATATCTTAACAAATAAACATAGTTCACTGCTACTCAGGCACTGATAATGGAATTTATTTTCAAGAAATGATATACATGATATACCAGAAAGAAATGATAACAGCCTTCCATCCTATAAAATATTTTAAAAAAGAAATGAGCTAAATTAAATCAGGATTCTACAATATGCAAATTGCATCTGCCTTTTCAGAGAGATGTGCCGTTTATAATACCGGAGAACTGAAGTATAATGCAACTGAGAGACTATTCTGGAATAGATCTAAAAGTAACTTATTGTTCACAGGCGTAAAGGACAATTCACTGTGCGGTAGCAAAATGTTTCAGGGACAGAACATGTTGTGCGAGTGGGCCGTTAGGTTATAACTGAGAGGAGAGGTGAATACAACGGCTTTATTTCAACAGATATCAAGTTTAAATAAAAAAGAGTCCAAGCAAGAATATCACAAAAATTAAAACAGACTCATGCATGTAAAGGTAAGTTTAAACAGGTTCTATTAGCGAGTGAGGGGGAGAGCGATAGATAGATATATATATATATATATATATATATATGTATATATATATATATATATATATATATATATATATATATATATATATATATATATATATATATATATATATAAAACGATAGTGTATAAGCGTGTGTGAAAAACATGCGGTAGATGTCTCCCCCACCCCCCTAAAAAGACATACATGTGAAAATGGGTGACCTGCTCTTAAGAAGAGCACTGTAAGCCAGTTTTCAGGCTGGGGATATGCAGGTTTTAGGCAATCAATCGAGACCCAGTCTTCTTTTCCCCTAATAGGAAAGGGCCTGTTAGCGATGGCTTGCTAGTGTTGTTGCGCAGGAAAACGTTTATTGCACAGTGCAAATCTGTCAGCATGTGTTGCTTAAATGGAGCTTGTAAGTCTAGCGGCATGGAGTAAATTTTCCCACAACGTGATGTAGGCTTTGGAAATTGTCGGAGGAGGTCACAGACAAAAAAATATGTGGCAAGGATGACCAACGGGTCACATTACACCATTTCAGCTGCCAACACATCCGGGGTATCATTAGGAGTGGTCCTCAGTCCCAGGAGGCCCCAGGAAAGCTGAGTAAACCAGTTAGAGTCATCGCAGTGAGACATCAAAGCTGTTTTGAGGGAGCGATGAAAACGTTCAACCGTTCCGTTGACAGCAGGTTGTAGGCAGTAGTCTGATGTTGAGTGATATCTAGGAAATTTGCTAATGATGTCCACAATTGACAGGTGAAAGTTGTACCCTTGTCAAAAGTAGTATGGTCAGGGATACCAAATCTCACCATCCACCCTGAGAGTAAGGCGGATGCACATGAGGGGGACGTTGCAGTTTCCATGGGAATGGCTTCAGGCCAATAAGTGGAGCAGTCAATGGCGGTAAACAGGAAACTATAAACAGGTAACTATGTCCTTGCAATGAGGTAGGTGACCTACTATCTTGGCTTGAATATGGGCAAAACTACACTGAGGTTGAGGAAAGGTGCCCACTCCTAAATCCGTGTGTCGATGCACTTTTGAAGTTCTGCATGAAATAGAGGCAAAAAAATCCAATCCTTAACATCATTAGTAATGCCATGCCAAATGAACTTCATCTTCAGTAGCTGTGCAGTAAGTCAGCGCGAGTGATATGAAAGGCCATGAATGAAGTCAAACACCTGTCAGCACTTGGCACCAGGTATCCATGGTCGTGGTCTACCAGAACTGACATCACAGAGGAGGGTGGCGTTGGAGTCGTCAAGGGCGACGTCTTCCCACTGGAAGGATGTGCAGGATGTCCTACATGATTGGTATTCTGAATCTTTTCATGGGGCTTCTGCAAAGGCACTATAATCCGATCCCAGGTGAATCGCGGCCAATGGTTTTCTTGACAGGGCATCAGCAACAGGATTCATTTTCCAAAGGATGTGTTGAAGGGTGTAATTGTATTCAGCTACAGTGGAGAGATGTTGACTGGTGGACCAGGCATCGGACTGTACAAATCACGAAGGGTGTAGTCGGATTCTGCCTTAGACAGTTTTCTACTGAAGAAGGCTAATGGGCGGGACGAGCCATTGACCACTTATCTGTTCAAGTACTGCACCAATACAGACATTTTTGGCATTGGTGGAGAGGAGAGGGGCATATAGCATGGAAAAGGTGAGAGTAGCAGCGGTTGATAGGGTATTCTTTGCATTGCAGAAGGCCACTTCTTGAAGGGGACTCCCACTTAAGGTCTTTTGGCTTACCTTTGAAGGAGGCATAAAGGGGGGCAAGAGTGGTGGCGATGGCTGGCAGGAAATGGTGTTAATAGTTGATCATCCCAAGCATTCTTGCTGTACTTTGACAGTCGAGGGCGTGGGGAAGTTCTGAATGGCTGCTACCTTTTCAGGGAGGAGTGAACTACTTTAGGAGTGATGTGGTACCCTGAGAACAACACTTCATTGGCGCCAAAGCTACACTTGTCGTAACGGACAAGGCCGATCTGTTGTAGGCAGTCGAGCTCGGTGCATAAGTATCAGAAATGTAATCAGAAATGTTCCTCTTTGGAGGAAGAAAACACAAGTATATCATCCATGTAACATACACAGAAGGGGAGGTCCTCTATCCATCAGGCATTAAAAAGAGGCCCAATCATTACAAAGACCAAAACAGGAGTAACTTACGGTGTATGTACTAAAGGGGGTGGTAATGGCAGTCTTGGGGATGTCTTATGGGTCCATAGGCACCTGATAATATCCCTTCAGGAGGTTGAGCATGAAGAAAAACTTCGCTTTGTGCAAGTACGAGGTCATATCGGCGATGTTTGGGAGGAGGTAGTGATCTGGTTTTGTCTGAATGCTCTGACACTTGTAATCCCCACACGGATGCAGGGAGCCATTTTTCTTCAGGATGATGTGTAAAAGTGACGACCATGGGCTTCATGCCTTCTGTAGAAGACCCATTTCTTCCATTTTAGTGAAAATCTGTTTCGCCGCAAGACGATCCGGTGCCAGATACCTGAATCTGGGAAACACCGAAGTCCCCGTTGTCTTCATATGGTGATGAATACGACAAGTAAGAATCTGTGTTGACTAACCGTCAGTGAACAACATCAACTAGAATATGGAAATGGGTGAGGAAATCTACATTGAGGATTGGCAATGTGATGTCAGCAACAAGAAACTTCCACAGATATTTGGCACTTCCAAATGATAATGTGAGGAACTCGTACCCATGAGTGGGGATCAGATATCCGTTGGCGGTTACCAGGCGGACATCAGCAGGCTTAGACAGACTGTTGTGTCCTGGAGAGTGGCCTTGGTAAAAGACAATGGCAAGCACCCACATCTTCCAGAAATCGCACACCCATACCTGCATCATGTGAAAAGAAAAGATTAGTGACAGGGGAGGCTCACGTCACGAACAATGGCTTACTTACACTTTTTTCAAGCCACTGAATACTGTTCGCCCATTTCTTCGCAGCAGACCCGAACTGGAGTGGTAGTAACATAACTGCGACCGATGGGCATCAGCAAGTGGCTGTAAAAGACGTTGGTCAAGGCGTAAGTGGTGGCATATGCGAGTTGTGGGCGGCTTTGTTGCCACTCCTGCACAACACGGGGTGGGCATCTGCGTCGTACCACATTCACGCCAGCTTTGGTTGATATTGAATAGTTGTTCTCTTCGTCAGGAGTGGAGGCATTAATGAGGGTCTTGAAGGTGGTGAAATGATTGTCCATAAGGGCAATGACTTTGGTCATCTGGTCTTTTGCAGGCAGATTGGGTAGGCATTGTACCCAAAGGCTACGCAGTAGGTTCACCTTACGAGGATAGTCGTCTGTGACAGGTTGCAGGCGAGCAATACTGGTCATCTCCCTAAGAGCAAGTAAAGACTTTGGGTCCCCCAATGGTAGTTGAGAGAGCTGAAAAATCTTGGCTATATGGGCGGCTGGCGAAGGTGAGTACTGCTCCAGGAGGTATATTTTTAAGTGTCCCTTTGGTCGCAAAGGTAATCTGACATTTCCGGGTAAATGACCTTGGGGATCATCTCAAAAACATACTCTGCTTTGGTGCTTGAGTGAGTCATGCCCTTAATGCAAAACCATGTGAATGCCTTTGTACTGGCGAAGGGCAGTGGTTTCATGGGTGTAGTATTGATAGAAGAGTCAGAGTTAGAGAGGTTTTAAAATATGGTAAATTCAAAATATTTTGGATACAGTACACAAATATCCAGGAACACAATTGTCCCGGTACGCAAACGTCCGGGGACGCAAACGTCCAGGTACGCAAATGTCCGGAACGCAATTGTCCACTACGCAAATGTCAGGGACGCAACTGTCCGACCACTGGTTAGAGGCAGTATCATCAAACAGTAAGACAAAACAGTGAGGGGGAAGGCGGGAGGGAGCTGGTCCTCTGGCGGCCACCAATTTGCTAGTGGGCCGTTAGGTTATAACTGAGAGGCGATGTGAATGCAACCGACTTTATTTCTATAGATATCTAGTTTATTTATATGAGATTCCGAGCAAGAATGTCACAAAAATTCAAACAGACTTATGCATGTAAAACAAGCTTAAATAGTTTCTGTTAGTGAGAGAGGGGTAGAGCGAGAGATAAAAGAAAAAAAAAATACCGTAACAGTACGAGCGTGTGTGAAACACGTGCTGTACAATATACACAGATGGTCAACTTCCAAGTCCATTCTCAACCCAAACTAAAACCCGGGAGTACCAGGCAAGGTCTGCTTATGGCTTAACAGGCAGTCTTGTGCTACCAATTACTGACTCACATTAATACTAAGAACGCATTCTGAAAGGAAAACTCTCACCGTGAGATCACATCGAATCATGAGTCAAAGATTATAATCTCCGACGTTGCTTTAGAATATCCAGATGGGTATTACATTAATAAAATCAGAAATATGAAATTATTCTAACTTAAAAGAGGGATTTTGGTCTTTCCACAATAACTAAACGCTTACTTAACCATCACTGCAGTGTGATCTTCTTATGTATTATTATTTACTTTGCAACAAAGATAATGACATCCGAAATGAACCATTAGACGCATGAAATGATTCATTTGAAGGTCCACAATAATGTTATCTGGTACTCAAAATACCTGAGAAAGTGTGTTCGTAAAAAAATAATCTTTCAACTTCTTATCTATTCTATTAGCATAAATACTTGATTCAGCTAAGAACTACAGCTAGCTTATAAATATACATAACTTGTCTATCAAATATTCAAAACTAAAAAAATAGAGCCGAAAATATGAAAAAAGGTTCCGTCCCAAGAGGCGTCACATATGGTTCTAAACATCAGCATACTGAGGTAAGGGCCACTGAAGGAAAAGGTAACAGTATGGGGTTTTAATGTAGACGTTTTCTCGATCTCTTTCTACAAAAGCCCCTTTCATTCAGGTGATTTTATGAACAACAACTAAGAAGGGAGATCTACTATCGATCTGTAGCATTCTTAATTTGATGGGGTATAATCAAAATTATCATTTGGATGGTCGTGAATTCACTTTCTCACTTTTCTTTCGATTAAATGAATCCTAACCTATACAACATATATCCTAATAAGTAATTCTAACAATTTCCTTTCATCTTTTGTGGCATGGCGTGAATTCCTTTTAATTTACAGGAGAGAATTTAACCATATTTAACTAAAGTAAACACCCTTTACAATTACAGTCTAGTAATTAGTTCTACAAAACGTGGTCAAAATACTTTTGTACTATACATTAGAAAAACTGTTATAAACACTAAAGAGATTACAACACCGGGAATAGATTTTTTTTAATTTGAACTTTGTAAAGAGAATACCTTCGGTTGCCTTGGTAAGAACTATGATGAAAACTTTCCCTAGGTAGCCATAAAAGATCCCTTTTAATTACAAGAGAACAGTAGCCACCAAAGTCTGTCGTCCTGGTCACAGTTAGTAGTCGGACGACAAATTTAGTTGCTCTAAAATAGTTACATTTTTACTGTTCAAACTTTCATCCATGTTGTTATCTGAATCGATAGGTAAATTCAATCTAGTTAGAATAAATAAACTTATCCAGATGCATATTTTTTATATAATACGGAAAGTTTTCGATTTCAAACAAATCTGCTATCCCAACTAAGAACAATAAAAAAATATAGTGCTTAAAATTGGTTTTATATAAAAGGAAAATATAGAAAACCTCTAGAAACTTTTAGATTAACTCGAAACTAAGTGTTTCTCATTTTAACATTATTTCAAACAGCAGAGAAAAGTTCCTCGTGATATAAAAGACAAAGTGATAAGACTGAGTGAAAATAAGAGGTCAATTTGAATAAAGTTCGATAAATGAGGAAATTATTATACTCAAATTCATTATAATTGTTCTCTCTCTCTCTCTCTCTCTCTCTCTCTCTCTCTCTCTCTCTCTCTCTCTCTCTCTCTCTCTCTCTCTCTCTCTCTCTCTCTCTCTCTCTCCAGCTTCTATCATTATTTCCTTTCTCTTCAGACTTTTCTCTAACAAGGAAAGGAAAACTCTATCTATAGGTCCATGAAATACACCTTTCCTCCAATTTGGTTTGAAACGAAATTTGGAGAGATGCATCTTATTGATCTCTATATCTATTTACTTATTAAATTATTTATTTATTTCTTGTCAGTTTTTAACCGGCCAATTCTCCTTTAAATGACTTGTAAGTTAATCATGTAATATTCGTAAAACTCCCCTATTATTGGAAAGTTTCAATAACTTTTTTTTTATCGTTTCTTAAATTCCAGAAGTAAACAGATTTTGGGAGAGAGAGAGAGAGAGAGAGAGAGAGAGAGAGAGAGAGAGAGAGAGAGAGAGAGAGAGAGAGAGAGAGAGAGAGAGAGAGAGAGAGGAAAATTACAACTACTTCCAAAATACCTACGTGTAGAGAGAGAAAGAGGGGTGAAAAATACAACTACTTCCAAAATACCTACGTGTAGAGAGAGAGAGAGAGAGAGAGAGAGAGAGAGAGAGAGAGAGAGAGAGAGAGAGAGAGAGAGAGAGAGAGAGAGAGAGAACAAGTTCCGAATTAAGCAAGTGTTTCACTGGTGTATAATTAACTGATCTTACATTAGCCTCCCATTCACAATCATATACAAAACATCATTTTAAGAATCTTGCGATTCTTCTCCCATTCAACTTTCAACAATGGAGCCAGTATTTAATGTCGAAGATCTCTCGAAACAACCGGAAGAAAGGTTAACGACCCGGCAAAGCTCATCAACTCATCAACTTTATTGAAAGGTCTATCAACTCTTCATATGACTGACGAGTAAGGTCTACAAGAGAGAGAGAGAGAGAGAGAGAGAGAGAGAGAGAGAGAGAGAGAGAGAGAGAGAGAGAGAGAGAGAGAGAGAGAGAGTTACAAGGATTTTGGATACCTCAAAGACATTTTAGTCCATCCACGGAGACTCCATTTGCTCTTAGGTAGTGCAAATTATGTTTAAACGTTTAGAGAGTTTCTATGATCTTGTCTAACTTATCCTTATGTTCATTTACCATATCACTGTTCACTACATCTGACCGAAGTTTGCTCTATGTATCTGCTATTTTTGATGAAAAGAAATTAGCATACTGAGTGGTGTTCTATCTTCCCAATTCCAGTTTCTATCAGTTATCTCAGGACTGATTTGTGCTAGGCGTGAAGAGGTTGTTGCAGTGTACATTATATATATATATATATATATATATATATATATATATATATATATATATATATATATATATATAAAGAGAGAGAGAGAGAGAGAGAGAGAGAGAGAGAGAGAGAGAGAGAGAGAGAGAGAGAGAGAGAGAGAGAGAGAGAGAGAGAGAGAGAGCAATCATTTCTCTCTTACCTCTCTTTCTCAGTCGAATTTTGATTCCTTCAATTGTGGCGTTTAGTCTGACGATTTATGGTTGATACGTTTTATATTCTTTATTTCCTTATGGGCCGAAATATATAACCTCTATATTTCCTATTACTAGATACTTCAAATAGGCCAATGCCCTAGGTATTCAAGGTTTAACTGAAACAGTCCATTTCTCGTATTTTAAGTAGCCTATCCTACTATCAATAACTACACAAAAATGCAATCATTATGGTATAATGGCACAACCATTTGTTACTTTAAACAAATACATTTTAATTTCAGAAACAATCACATTACATATAAATATATACATATATAGTATAAATATGCATATATATATACACACACATTATATATATATATATATATATATATATATATATATATATATAATATATATATATATATATATATATATATATATATATATATATATGCACTATAAATAATAGATATGAAAGTAATTGTGGATATAAGAACAAAAGAAAATGCATACATCATGTTCATAAGCAATATATATATATATATATATATATATATATATATATATATATATATATATATATATATATATATATATATATATATATATATATATATATATACATATATATATATATAACGGATTTTGAGCGAAGCGAAAAATCTATTTTTGGGTGAGATGGCCATGTCGTCCTGATGGAAGTTCCTATAGGGTAGCTTCCTAGGGTATATTGCAACTACGGCGATATTCCCAGAGAATTTACCTTAAGGTACCCAGAATTCTAACTCCTGGAGCGAATATCCCTAATGAAAGGGATATCGCGACATATCAGAGGACGTATTCTTGACACGCCACATGGCAATCTGCAACCCAAACAGAGATAACACATCGAGGGGTAAATTGGCAAGAAACGAAAACGGGAAAGAAAAAGGGGGAGCCGCTCCCAAGGCTCCCTCTTCTCCAGTTTCGTAAGCGTGCCTGGCGCCATCTGTACTCCTTGTAGCGTATACGAGGTGCTACAGATACTGTATGTAGGGAGGGGTCCTACAGCCCTCTCATAGAAAGGGAAGGGTGGGTCCATCAGGACAACATGGCCATCTCACCCAAAAATAGATTTTTCGCTTCGCTCAAAATCCGTTTTTTGGGCTCAAGCCATGTCGTCCTGATGGAAGTATACCAGAGCATTACTGTATCTGTGGATTCTCAGAACTTGCCATACTCCCCGGAGGTAATTTTTCCCGGTCGAATAGACCTAGAGACCTAAGATGTTACCGTTATACATCTTTTCAACTAACCATAAACCATGTTAGAGCTTCCTGCCCCCTACAGGGAAGAGTCCTACTAGACTCTGGAAAAGTCTCAAAGAGTACATATACCAATGTATGAATACCAGGCAAGCTAATATAGTGGTCTCACCCTATATTAAGTAAAGCATAGTTTGTAAAGAACCACTGCGTCAATATGAAATATCGACCAATTCTCCGCACAATACTTGTATTGGACAAAGGTTTATATCCGCATAGGAGGAAACTTGTAAAACCGCCACCGTCCCCTTCTGGGACGGAATCCTCCCGTTAAGGGAAAGCATAAACCAATGCAACATAGCTTGCATAAAGGAACAATTCTATAAGAATTATCCCAGATAAAGTACATAGAATGAATGCTCAATTATACCAATAAATTGACACAGGTGAAGGAGACGCAAGGTTCTCAAGAACAAGTTTATTGACAAACAATAAATAGACAGGTTAACAACAATTATATATATATATATATATATATATATATATATATATATATATATATATATATATATATATATATATATATATATATATATATATATATATATATATATATATATATATATATATATATGAAGAGGATAACCCAAAACTTTAAGCATAAGTATGATAGTAAACAGAACTTGTTTATCTGAAAGAAAAAACATTATTGCCACATTTAAGATACCGAGGTATCAAAGTCATAAAAGTCTGTATTACAAATCAATCACATTAGCGTTAGAAAACGCTCGGCACACATGTCTGCACTTATGCTAGGTTCACCTTTGGAAATGGAACAGTCAACGTGGGCAACTCAGTGCCCTCACTTAGTTTGTAGTACCGTATGTAACTACACACTCACCCTGGAATTAATCGTCCCAATTAAAACCACTGTTCCTCGCAGAGTTAAACAGTACGGTTAACGACGCGACCCACTGCTACCACAGATCTCTTTAGTTCCTCTACTTGCTTCGCATAGTGGCGAAAGAACACTCTGGAAGACTTCCAGCCAGTGTATGAACGGAGATGTTCAAAATCCATACAATTAAAGAAATTTAAGGATGAGGCAACTTTCCTCGGATCGTGACCTGCGGGTGTAGTCAGGATCCACTCTGCGAATAAAATATGTGATTTTCGCTCTGAGTTGATTCAGAGATAAATTTGAGCCTGATGTTTCTCCCCTGAATAGTTGACCACCCTTGAAGTCTGAAGTTCTACGAAGATAAACCTTTAGGCATTCTACTGGACATAGAGATGCATCTTCTTTCAGAGGGCAGATTCTCCAGGGCCCCCACCTGTTGGTGGGTAACTCATTCTTGGCGAGAAACGTAGGATCCGGAAACAGGTTCAGTTCTCCCCCATCCAGGAACTGAACACAACCTGCCTCTCTCGAGAGGGCTACAATCTCACTAACCCTGGCCCCGGATGCAAGTGCAAATAGGAAAATAACTTTTTGTGTCAAATCCTTTAACGCACACTCCTCATTGCTCAACAGAGAAGTGAAATGAAGAACTTTGTCTAAAGACCATGAAATGGGCTTTGGAGGTGCTGAAGGTCTGAGCCTAGCGCAGGCTTTCGGAACTTTATTAAAGATCTCGTTACTGAGGTCGATCTGGAAGGCATATAGAATGGGTCTTGTCAAAGCAGACTTACACGCCGAAATCGTGTTAGCTGCCAACCCTTGACCATGGAGGTGGATGAAGAAAGATAAGCAGAAGTCTGTCGAGATCTCCTGCGGATTCTTCGCCTTGACAAAGGCCACCCATTTTCTCCAAGATGACTCATATTGCCTTCTAGTAGATTTGCACTTATATTCCTCTAGGAAGTCTATGCTGGCTTTCGAAATCCCAAAACGCTTTCTCGCCGCTAGGGAGAGAAAATCATGAGCTGCAGGGTCCGGGTTTTCTGTAATGAAGCGCAGACAGTCGACTTCTGGACTCGCTGGGTCAGAACTGGATCTGGTAGCGGTACAAACTTCAGCCGTAGTTCCAATGCCAGGGGGAACCACACGCTGTTCGGCCACTTGTGGGCCACTATTGCCGCTACCCCCTTGAAGGATCAAAGTTTTTTGAGGACCCTCAACAGAAGGTTGTGAGGAGGGAACAGATAAATCCTGGACCATCTGTTCCAGTCGAGGGACATCGCGTCCACTGCTTCCGATAAGGGGTCCTCGTACGGGGACACGTACAGGGGAAACTTCTTGTTGTCTTTCGTCGCAGTTCTGGGACTTGATTCAGAATGAAGGAGAATGATCCTGCGTCTAAGGACCATTCCGACTCTATCAGTGTGAACCTGGATAGAGCATCCGTTGTCACATTGCGGACTCCTTGAAGGTGAACTGCCGACAGGTACCACTTCTTCTTTTCCGCCAATCGGAAGATGGCCAACATCACCTGGTTGGGAGGTGGTGACCTCGATCCTTGTCGATTCAAGCATCTCGCAACTACCTCGCTGTCCATCATCAACCTTATGTGGATCGAGTGACGCGGGGAGACTTTCTTTAAGGTAAGGAGCACTGCCATAGCTTCTAGAAAGTTTATGTGAAAGGTCTTGAATAGCTTGGACCAAGTGCCCTGGACTTTTTTCCGATGAGAGTGACCTCCCCATCCCTCCTTCGAGGCGTCCGAGTGAATCGTCACCGACGGGGGAGGTGGCTGAAGAAGAACCGACTTCCTTAGATGTCTGGCTTGGGACCAAGGCCTGAGAAGAGTACGTAGCCGAAGCGGAACTAGTCTTCTCAGATCTCTTCGCGCGTTTGATGCATAACTTCTCCAAACTCCGGTTGCCTCCTTTAGCTGTGCTCTTAGCACTGTGTCTGTCACCGAAGCAAACTGGAGAGAGCCCAGTACCCTCTCCTGTTCGCGTCTTGATATCCTTTCGGAATCTAGAAGTCTCTTGACAGAACCCGTTATCTCCTTCCATTTCTTCGCCGGGATGGAGAAACGGTGTGACATTAGGTCCCAGTGGATTCCCAGCCACTGGAACTTTTGAGATGGAGAAAGACGAGACTTTTTTCTGTTGATCTTGAAGCCTAGATACTCTAGGAACTGGATCACTTGACTGGAAGCTTGCAAGCATTCTGTCTCGGATACTGCCCACACCAACCAGTCGTCCAGGTAGGCTGCTACCTGAATTCCCTTTAGGCGTAATTGTTTGAGAGCTACGCTCGCAAGCTTCGTGAAAATCCTTGGGGCTATATTTAGCCCGAATGGCATGGTTCTGAAGGCGTATAGTCTTCGTTGTAGCTTGAACCCTAGGTAGGGGGAGAGTCGATTGATTGGAACGTGCCAATAGGCGTCCGACAAGTCTATGGAGACGGAATATGCCCTCTTGGGCAGTAAGGTCCTTATGTGTTGCAGTGTTAGCATCTTGAATTTGCAATTCACTATGAACTTGTTGAGTGGCGACAAGTCCAGAATGACTCTGAGCTTTTCCGAGTCTTTCTTGGGAACACAAAACAGCCTCCCTTGGAATTTGATGGACTTCACCCTTCGGATCACTGTTTTCTCCAACAGTTCTTGAACGTACTCCTCCAGAACGGGGGTGGAGTGTTGGAAAAACCGAGGGCACGGGGGTGGAGTGCTGTACCAGCTCCAGCCCAGTCCGTTCTTGAGTAGGCTGTGGGCCCAGGGATCGAAGGTCCACCGATCCCGAAAATTCTGAAGTCTCCCTCCTACCGGCATCATCTCACTTGGACTGCCGTCCTGAGGTCTTGCCTCCCCGACCGCGATCACCCCTGAATCCCCTTCCCCTTGAGGGGCGCCTAGACGAGCCTCTGGCTGCTCCTCTAGGCCTTGCTCGAAAGGAAGTAGACTGCCCTTCGAACGTTGGGGTGAATGCCGTGGACTGTGTCGACACGGCCTGGGGTACCCACTGAAATGTGGTCGGGGTTTGTGCCACCAACTGGGGCACTGAAGGCAATGGCAATTGCAGTTGCTGTTGCTGTTTAAGAGGCTTGGCTGGTCGAGACGGTAGCCTAGTCCTCATAGTCTTCCTCTTTGGTTGAGGACCCTCATCCGGGGAAGACTTTCTTTTGTTAGCCAGGCCCCACTTCTGGAGAAGGTTTCTATTCTCCGTGGCGGCCCTATCAACAACTTCTTTGACCAATTCGGTAGGGAAAAGGTCTTTGCCCCAAATGTTGGAGGAGATTAGCTTCCTTGGCTCGTGCCTCACCGTAGCCGAGATGAACACGAACTCCCTACAAGCTCTCCTCGTCCTGACGAAGCCATAAAGATCCCTCGTCACTGTGGCCAGATGAGTCTTGGCCACTACCATGAACATTTCATGGACCTTGGGGTCACTTGCCATCGTCTCAAGAGTAGTCTGAAGAGACATTGAGGCAGCCAGTCTTTCTTTTGTCTCGAGCTCTCTCCACAAAAGAAAGTCAGCAGCTTAGGGAGGTCCTCGCCGAACAGACGTCCGGCAATATCAGCCTCCAACTTCCCAACTGAGAAGGTAAGATGGACGTCCTTCCAGTCTTTGTGGTCCATAGGCAGGGCCAGCGACAAGGGTTTACACTCCTCCAGGAAGGGGCAAGGCTTGCCGGCCTCAACTGCTTTTAGTACAGCCGCAAACCCTTTCTGTAAAAAGGGGAAGGCTCTAGCAGGAGAGGACACAAAGGGAGCTTCTTACTCAATGCAGCTACCTTTGAGTTCGTGAAGCCCCTCTCTTTCATCGAGGATGAAAGCAAAGCTTGAGCCTTAGCATGGTCCATCACTATGACCTCCTTCGGCTCTGTCTCCTCCTTTGAAGCTGGTTCCTTCCTCAGCCGGACATAACAGTCAGGATATGACCCCTTGCTGGGCCAGAATTCCCCCTCCTCTAGGGGAACTGAGCCCAACTTATCCGAGATGACGATCTTTCCAGTCGTCATCGGCATGTGCTCAGCATACCTCCATGGGTTAGCATCTGAGCACAAGGGAAGGTTTTTCACATTGAGCCTTTTCTGGGGCCCATGTGATGCTGCAAGTCTCTGCATCTGCAGTTCCATTGCAGCCGCCTTCTCCTGATTTTCCTTCTGCATTTGTTGGATCATTCCAACAATGGAGGAGAGGGCCTGTCCCAGCTCTACTGGGAGAGCGGCCGATATTGAGGGAATAGGCTCCGGGATCTGAACCGGAGTAGCCGACACCTCGTCGACCTCTTCCTCTACAACGTCTGGGGCTTGAACTTCATCCTGGGCTTCTGCCAGGAGGTCTTCCTTCAGACGCTCGTCCATGTCAGACATCCTGTCATCCAACTGGATGTCTTGCATAGCGACCGCGACTTCAGCATCCACCTGGATCTGAACTTGGGGGATCTCCTCTTGAGGCTGGGGAATCACTGCATCAGCTGATGCCCTAGGTAAAAGATACGCCCTCATCTTCTCACTTGGAAGATAAGGTCCAGAGGTGTTCTTCTGGAAGCCCCTTACCCAGGTACGAAGCTTCTCCCTTGCTATATCCCTCGATTCCGCCGTCCTAGGGGAATCAAAGGCCTCAGTAATCAGGTTAGTGCACACGGTACATACCTGAGGGTCCCAATACTGGATATCACCCTTGGAGACAGCGCATGCTGCGTGCCTCCTACAAAACTCATGTCCGCAGAGGTTCTTACTGCGGACGTTGCAGAAAACACTTCCACACTTCGGAGGGTCCTCCTGTAAAGAGAAGAAATTTCCATGAGTATCAAGTGAACTATGTATCACTGGATATGCATAGTATAGCATAACAATTCAGAAAGGAAAGACACACACTTGTGTTTCCTTCACAACCAATTGTTGCAGCCTTCCAGATAATAAAATCGAATGGTTAATCTCTTCTAGAATAACCAATGCAAAGTTTCCAGAGGAAACAGGTGGAGCTCACACCTAAGCAATGATTTTAAAATCCTGGATAATAGACAAGAAAGAACACTTTCTTATCTGTAAGGCAACAGCAAAGGGCTGTGCAAGACAACACAAAAGTGTTAGAACACACAGTGCTGTACCAAAACTTATACTATAGTTTTCCTCTTACAGTATATGTTATACTGAAGAATACTGGTAAAGTATAGAAGGTTATGTGCCGGCCGGCACTTGCCGGCCAGCACACACCATAACTAGCTTTAAAGTATACTACTTAACAGCTATCAGGCGGCAGAACGCTGGTTCAAATGCATGTGCCGGGCAGTAACTGCCGGCCGGCAACAGCCCATGTCGGCTACACAAGGTAGCACCCGGCTGCCGGCCACACTCCTGGCGACCGGCAGACAAGGGCTGACATTAGCCGGCCGGCAAAGGTACACAACCGATGCCAGCCAGCAGCAAAAGAACCAGAGGACTACGACTGCCCGGCTGCCGGCCTATGAGGCCGGCAGCCGGGTCGGGTACAGCACTAGAAGAAAACAGAATGGATGCCGGGATATGAGCGTAAACAACCTCCAAGCCCGGCAATCCGAAAGAGTGCATAGAAGGAAGGGGAGAATCTAATTCAGGCTTCCTGACCAATGCCGTCTGACTCACAGGCAGGCATGGATGAGGGACCAAGGGAGGTACGGGCAGCACTCAAGCAGAAGACCCTTGCCGGCCGCCACTGAGTCAATTCCACATCCTAACCTATCCTAGGTCCAGATGTAGAATGACATACAGTACTGTAATGGCTAGGCCATTACGGAGATAGAGGGGGAAGGGACAAAAGAGGGTCCTACCAACCTTGCTTTAGTGAAGGATCACCCGCAGCCAAGGAAACTCATCTTAGCCTAAGGGAGATCCAAGGAGGGAGGTCCAGCAATACTTGCCAGCTCCCAACGAACCAAAGCAAGGAAGGTGTTGCTACTCCCAGGGAAAGAAACTTATCCTCCCACCGAGAACAGCAACAAGGACTAGTCTGCTAGATCACAAAAGAAGGAATCATCTCGTACAGAAACCTTCGGTAGTGACCTAAGGAGGCTAAGCCTCCTATGACTGTGTCACGCCAGCGAGGAAGACTCTACTCCAAGCCAGACAAACACAGACTCAGACTAAAAACTTTGTTGTTCTGTCCCACTCTGAAACCAGACTTACTGGAACAGGAAGGTACAGTAACACCCCAGTATAGTTTTATCGAAAGTTAATTCAGATAAACCACTTAGGGATAAGCCCAAGGCTTAAACAGAGGGAAAGGGATTGCATACCTTCTCCGAAGAAAAGAAAGCAACCGGGGAGTATGAGAAAGTATACTAAGGCTCCATAAGCAACTTAGCCTAGGCACCAAGAGAATCGATTACCTAAATCACCGAAACTCACTCGTATACTATCTTGGAAATATTCAACATAATCTTAAATGTATAAAAAACAGCCTAAACCTCCAATAAAATTTAATACACTCGGAAAACCAAAATCATGCAGAAAGTAATAGGACCAATCGACTAGGCTACATGGCCTAGCGTAGGCCAGAGTTGGCGAATACTTCGCCAAAATAATACTAAAGCACGAAAGGAAATCCTATGTAACGCTAAATAGCTAAAATTTATTAAAGCAAAACAACCGGGAATGTCGCTCTGGCTAACTAAAACTCATACCTAGCGAGCGACAGCGTCCATGACGCCTCCGGTAGGCTACGGCTCTTGTAACAAAGATTAATCCTATTAATCACTTAAAAATTTACCAAGAGCCTACATTTATACATAAAAGAAATGGTACTCAACTTATCAGAGGCCGACGAAATTGGAGAAGCCATGAAAAGCTGAATAAATCCAAGATTTGCGAGAAACACAGGAAAAAACACCGAGTTGTTAAGCTACGCAAAATGGAATACAGATGGCGCCAGGCACGCTTACGAAACTGGAGAAGAGGGAGCCTTGGGAGCGGCTCCCCCTTTTTCTTTCCCGTTTTCGTTTCTTGCCAATTTACCCCTCGATGTGTTATCTCTGTTTGGGGTGCAGATTGCCATGTGGCGTGTCAAGAATACGTCCTCTGATATGTCGCGATATCCCTTTCATTAGGGATATTCGCTCCAGGAGTTAGAATTCTGGGTACCTTAAGGAATATTCTCTGGGAATATCGCCGTAGTTGCAATATACCCTAGGAAGCTACCCTATAGGAACTTCCATCAGGACGACATGGCTTGAGCCCAAAAATATATATATATATATATATATATATATATATATATATATATATATATATATATATATATATATACATGTGTATGTATGTATGATATATAGTGCATATATATATATATATATATATATATATATATATATATATATATATATATATACATGTGTATGTATGTATGATATATAGTGCATATATATATATATATATATATATATATATATATATATATATATATATATATATATATATATATATATATATATATATATATATATATATATATATATATATTATATTATATATATATATATATATATAATGAATATGAAAATATCTTTTAGTTAGTAAAATAACTCCGAGCAGAAGAAAATAAAATGCACTCAATAGCATATTTCTTTGTTCATAGGTAAGTAAAACTATAAGTGAAGCTTTTTATATTCTATTACTTAAACTCAAATGAAAACAAACTGCAAAACAGAATTATTGCATAAAGTTGTTTTCTGAAACTGCCTGTAACAATATGAGCCTCAAATCTGTATTGAATAACTGCAAAAGATACTAAGTGTTATGTGACATCTAATAAATGGATGTGGAGAAAACTAGAGTAAAGTCCATAGATATCTATGGGGGGACATCTAAGAGTACAGTCATTTATTGTGATAAGGTGTCGCGTCAATATTCCGTAGATTTTAACCCATCCGGGAACAGAGATGCAATCTTGAGAATCTACGATTAATGTTTTCTCCACCAGCTGTCAATCAGTGGATACCCTAAGCCACTTTGCGACAGATGCGATGCTGTGTATCGGCTGTGTAACAGCATTTCTGGCCGGAAACGCAGTCTGCATCACCGTCACACAAGATCTTTTGTGAGTCGTAACATAACTGATAAATTTCCTCATTTTCAAAGTTGGTTCTTGGACAAGTTCCTTGGTGACTTCCTGGAGAAAAGGGAAAAAATATTTTTGCTTAAAGAACTGCTCGGTATACAAGTAAGTCCAACTTGCTTTTCTAAGCCATTTATTTTCGCTCTAAGAAACCATCTTTATAAAACTCTTGAAAAAACTGAACATTACCTTTTCAGTGTTAACGTCAGTACAACTTAATCTTACAGGTAAATACTTATGATAGTGAAAGAATATAATATTAACTCATGCGTCAGTTTTCTATAATGTAATCTTATTGTTGATCTAATGAGCCTTTGAGATAAGGGTTAAAACCATAATAGGAAAACAAAATTTCAACAATAGTTTTGAAGAGAATGCTCTAAAATTCAGCAATCAATGCTCTTCCCTTTTCATTGTAGTATAGTTTCAATACTTGTTATTACTTATTTGTACTGAAGATACATCTTACTAGTCTTTCAAATGCCATGAGTGAACCTAAATGTTAACATCTCTATGGAAAATCCAGATATAATAATAATTTCTCTACTTATTCTCTTGAAATGTTTGATAAGTCAATACTTCCATTATCGTTTATGCTAATTAACTCAGTGAAGGGTTTTTTTTTGGAATCCAATTCCTTCTCATCCCTTTGTCCTTTGATATACAGGGAATCTCAGCTTTAGTTATTCTTTCTTATTGACAATGGCTTAAAGTCTTTCAGTTATCATTCTGACTTTTAGGTCATGCACCTCTGACTGGCAATTACTAATGATTTAACTTTCTTCAACATATAATGGTGATGGAAAAATCTATAAATCTATGCCATCCAATCACTCACCTGGACGTTGGTCCTCGTCGCAACAGAAGTACTGCTTGCCAACTTGCCCAGGCTTGTCACAGAAGTTGTCGCATCCAAGGATCTCCTCGTGCACGAGAGGCACGCACGGACAAGGCGGCACAAGGCAGGGATAGACTTCGACATGTGGATCACGTGTGACTCCAGTAGAGACACTATTCGCAACAAAGGCGAACAACATCGTCACAAATAACGACGTAGTAGTGATAGAAGCCATTTTTCACTGCTAAAAACACGATGACAAGTACAGTATATTAGATTTATTACTTTAAATCACAATTCATACGTTCTTTATTCTCTAACAGTATCTTTTATCAATAAAGGTGACATTTCTACCATCGCAGATAATTCTTTTTTACAGATATGAATATTACGTTACATACATAGAATTATAGTTGGCAATTATTACATTATTATTCTAACAATATGCATATAAGGTTATACTTTCCGATTTCTAATATCATACGTTGAATTCACCAGTTACTATGCATTGTAGCGAATTTCTGTCATTTGTCCTTAAGGGTATTATTGGATTCTTTAACAGTTTGATGAATAAAAAGTTAAAATCATGATAAAGAATTCAAACCTGTGTCCAGCAAATACTATCATGAAAGATCCAGCGACAAAACCAGGTGTAAATGAAGTTTCTTACATAAATTTGGTAACAAGTTTTCAGTGGAAACTCGTATCGAGAAATATAGATCTTAAACTGGGATGTTTTTCTAAAAAACGATTTCTTAAACAATAGTATAAAAGCAAGGAGCATCCTAGGTATTACTTACTCGAGTAATCAGTGTAAAAGGAATTCCGTAAATTGGATTGCTTTTCTGATATATATATATATATATATATATATATATATATATATATATATATATATATATATATATATATATATATATATATATATATATATATATACATCCTCCTACGTCTATTGACGCAAAAGGCTTATATTTTGCCAGTCGTCTTTATCTTGAGGTTTTAATTTAATATTTCTCCATTCATCATCTCCTACTTCACGCTTCATAGTCCTCAGCCATGAAGGCTTGGGTCTTCCAACTCTCTTAGTGCCTTGTGGAGCCCAGCTGAACGTTTGTTGTACTAATTTCTCATGAATCTGAATGCTTAAGGTAATTTTGTTTACAAATCTTATTACCAATCGACTTTCTTCACACAACTTTTCACGGAAATGCTCTGCTTCCGCGTAAAAAAAAAAAAGAAAAACATCTAATTCCTGAATATCACCATATAATGGACCCTAATATCAGTGTGCGATATCGAAAAAATCGGCGCTAGTCTCAAAATTAGTCAAACATAAACATCTCAAGTTATATCTAAGGCGATCTCTCTCTCTCTCTCTCTCTCTCTCTCTCTCTCTCTCTCTCTCTCTCTCTCTCTCTCTCTCTCTCTCCGCTAATCAACTTTCACCAGTCTCCTTCGATGCTATAACCAAAAACTTTACAGGACTAAAATGTCGGGATGTATGGCTGCGAGATACCATACATGGGCACACTGGGACCCTTTCTGTCAAGTGCCCATATTGTGGTCGCTTTTGTACTTTTCAAGAAGACCAGTGTGTTTGGTGGTGTCACAAAACATTTGCTGTTCAAAGAGTTAAATAACGGTGGCGTTATGGGTTAACTATTGGATCCATGAAACTATAATGGACGATATACAATTTACTTTCGAGATTTCAATAGACCTTTATGGACTGGTGAGGGACGATTGGTTCTGAAATCAACACTATCGGTGGCCCTGTCGTCGATATATAAATCAACGTAACGTAAACAACCAAACAGAAATACAATAGCGCAAGTGATCTAGAAAAAAAAATTGTTTACATGGGGAACTGACAGATCCCTGTTTCTCTGGCTGACAGCTCCGTCAGTCAACCGTTCCTTACAATATGGTAGTCACTTTGACCCAGAGATTAAGATATGTTACTGCCTGTCATCCAACATTACGTTATGCCACGGTCAATGATTTATCCCGACCTTTTGGCAGCTTGCTGTGACTAGCATCAGTTCAGAATAACTCACCTAACAAATGATCACTCCAATTAATTTGTTTCTTCTGGAAATAAGATATTCACACTGAAACTATTTGAAGTTTGTGGGTCAATATTAATACTTGGATAGGTACTTATGAGAAGCCATCCTTGTAGCAAATTAATGACTGGAACCAAACAACGAGCCCTTCAAAACAATATAGTATTCACGATATAAGTCAGGTTATTGCAAATCCTGTGAATTTCCTTGAAAGTGAAAGACATCAGTGGACTATGCCGCCTTATAAATCAGCATTTGGCTCATAAAATGGGATTTTATGCTCTATTTTCAAGTGCTCTTTTACGGATTAGATTTCTTTTTAACTGGAAATTATGTTATGGATATAGAAACTGTGCTATAGTTCTACAACAATCTGTTTCTGTTACTAATAAATATGAAAACCACGAAAACTGATGAAAATACGCCGAGCTATTATACTGCATATATTCACAGAGTGATCTGGGTAATGTTTTATGTTCACTTAAAGAAACCTGGGAAATTTTCAACATTCCCAAATTTAAATCACACTTATACGTGATCGAATACATACGGTACATGCAAAGATGGGAAATTATGACCTTGATACACTAGCATGCAATTAAATTTCTTCATCGGATCGGATAATCTTGAAGTCAGGCAATCATCTACGACAACACTGAAGAAAGTCTATACCTTTTTATCGTAATCTATGGATACAATTGTGACTAAAATAGTCTATTACTTGCAAAACTCAAGTGCAATAGACTATATGGAGAAAAATAGAATCATATATAAAACGGATAAAAAGTTTCTAGGAATTACCAACAAAATAAAATCCGAAGCTTTAAAATCACTTACCTTATTCCGATGGGTCTCAGAGAGATATGAATGCTGGTGCACGAATGTACATTTGTTTTCAGAGCTTAAATATATACGAAGCAGTCCAGAAGTGTGCAGCTGCCATCAACCTCAACTGTAGGAAATCGGAAATCATGTCGTCGGTGTCCGTTACACCTGACTGAGATTAGGGAGGGGGGGAGGATGGCGAGAGTTACTAGAGTTAAATAACACCCTGCTTCTTTTGCTTTTATTTTCTTGGTGCCTTATAAGTAGAACTCGTTATATGAATTCCCAGAATTAAAGTTTTCAGAAGTATATCCATATTTTCTATGGTTTATCTTTGAGCTCTTTCAATACAAATTTTATTTTTTAAAATAAATTTCCATTTTTGAAAAGTAACAATATCTTCCAATAAGATTATAACGATTGTTTACATCTTAGTACTGATTTGAGAAAATTATATAACAAACAAGGTATATAGATGAATAGTATATGAAATGATTCTATACAGTCTGACTTCATTACTTTGTCCTCTTAAGTTGTCGATCATATATGATCATAAAAATAAAATGTCACAGATTCTAACATCATAAATTATACTCTTTGAAAATAGACACCATGCTGACATTGAGTCAGATATTTTCTAATATCAAATACGTTACCTTAGAGAATGGATTCCAATATCCTGATGATACAAGAGCGTGACGTTGGAATTTTATGCTTTGGGTTTGACTTAGTGTCAATGGACCAAATTCGAATCTTCACATAACACCATTTATATCATAAATAGCATTGCCTTATCGGTCAACTTCCACTGTCTTGTCAGTAGGAATGTTGATTTGACACGTATGTTTCTTTGAACTGACAGCTTAAAATCTACACAATTCATGATCAAATACTAGTAAGATTTTAAGGTTCACCACTTCGGGAGAAAAAGCTTACAGATGGCATGTAACTATAGTTTGAAAACTGAAAAATATTCTATTACAAAATTTGAAGAAAAATAGCCAGTTTGATATCTACAAATAAATAAAAAGGTTCTATTAACAATTACCATTGCCTTTCTAATTACTGTTATTTTGTGGTATTCATGAGTACGGATGTCATATTCCATTATTACTGTTACTAATAAGGGCTGAAAAATATTCGTAAGTCCGAGATTGTTATAATTATTTCAGGGTGTTGCGAAAAAAAGAATTCGTTTATTAATGGCCGGAACTCAAGAACTTCGAACCTGTTGCAAATGAATTTCTATTGAACAAGGTGACAAGTCCCGTTTCATATTTACATAAACTATCACAGGTACAAGAAACTCCAATATGAAAACGTCAGAGCAATGTTATTGTACCTAGAGTGACCCAAGTTGCTTTCTTACCTTGCTCTCACGAAATAGTTGCACGGGCCTTTGATGTTTCAATAGAGTCAAATGTTAAAAAAGGAACTTTTTCGTCTCCCTCAAGTTATTAATGGCGAGTAACAGCTTTGAATTCTTCTTACCTTGACTTCCATCACATTAATTCATATCTATATATACATACATAAATACGCATACATACATACAGACGCACACACAAACATATATATATATATATATATATATATATATATATATATATATATATATATATGTGTGTGTGTGTGTGTGTGTGTGTGTGCGTGTGTGTGAATGTGTATGTGTAGTCTGTTGATGTCCCCAATGGACGAGAGTACTAACTCCAATCAAGTCTTTTTCATTTTTCCTTCCGTGGCCAAAATACATATATACAGTTATATATATATATATATATATATATATATATATATATATATATATACATATGTATAAATATATATATATATATATATATATATATATATATATATATATACATATATATACATATATATATATATGTATATATATATATATATATATATATATATATATATATATATATATATATATAAACACACACACACCGTGCTAAGCAGTATTACCGTGCTGGGCAGCTTACTGTGCTAGGTGGTTTACTGTGCTTAGTGGTATATCTTACCAATTACCAGGCTAGGCAGTATATCTTACTGAAAAAGACATTGGCAGCAGGGAGACGGATTGGGTTTAAGGTGAGACACAAGTTGTTTTTTCAGCTTCTACTCCTGATGTCTGGCAGATGATGTTACTGGAATTAGTATGGACTGGCAGGGATCACTCGCCTTAGTTAGATAGGCACTGTACATCTGGAGGAACTGCCTTTCCTTTGATAAAACTAGCTAATTAATCCTCTATGGATTTAGTCAGTCAATGGAGAGCGAAGATAAAAGAATGGCCCCCAGCCTCGGGCATAGCGGGGTGCTAAAAATCTCCGTTTATAAATACTAAATAAAATTGAAAATTGGTAATCGGAATGTTAGAACCATGAATATTAGATTGGGAAATTACAGCATGTGGAGAATGAATTTATGAAATATGGTTTGGATAGCTTGGTCCTGAGTGAAATACATTATAAGGGGATTGGTAAGGAAACCTTAGGCTTAGAACAAGGCAATTACACACACACACACACACACACACACACACACACACACACACACATATATATATATATATATATATATATATATATATATATATATATACATATATAATCAGGAAGAACAGATAGAATTGGAAGAGAAGGGGTAGTATTGATGATGACACCAAGAGCGGAAAAAGCTTTATCTGAGTGGGGAACTGTCTATAGTAGCTTGTTACTTGCAAAGTTTAAATCAAGCCAGTGAAATATGGGTATTATAGTTTGCTATCCACCAACAAAGGATCCCCCTGTAGAAAGAAAAGATGAATACTATGAAGAACTGCAGAGTGTAATAAATGATATCCCAGAGACATATGAAAATTGTGACTGGTGACTTCAATGCTAAAGTTGGAAGGAATAATCAAGGTATCAAGAGTAAGATGGGTGTTGAGGGTCTTGGCGAAGTTTCAATGAACATGGGGCGCATTTTATAAGTTTCTGTTCAACAAAAAATCTTGTCATTGGTAGTACCCGTTTCCGGAACGAGGACATCCAAAAATATACAGGAACTCTACCATGTGGCAATTATAAAAAGCAAATTGATCACATGGCCATTAATAAAAAGAGAAGGAGAACTAAGAAATTTAAGAAGCTGTAGAGGTGCAGATATTAGTAGTGATCACAAATTCATCATTGCCACACTGAAATTAAAACTTAAAACACCCAACAGATATATAGATAGAATACTTAGGGTTGATACAAATAAGCTTCTGGAAGATGAGCACAGAGAAATATTTGCAATTGAATGTAGAAACCGATTTCAGGTCTTAGATTATTTGAGAGATGAAGAGCACACAATGGATGAAGAATGGTGTGATATTAAGAATATATATTAATTAGCTGGCCGGGATGTTTGGGATATGCAGTCACAAGGACAAAAAAACATAAACATGGATATCACAAACACAGAAATTGATTATTGAATGTTTTCGAAGAAATGAAAATTACAAGATAGAACATGCTAATTATTCTAGTATTGATTGTGAGGTAAACAAGCCAGGAATGACTGGACAGAAAAGCAGGTCAGACTGACAAAGCTATGAATTCAGGAAGTGGCTATGGTATAAGATTTGCTCATAGAATTATTAATGAAAGCTCTACGGGGGCAAAGCAGAAGCTCATACACATCAAAAAGAGGGATGAATCTGTAATAACAACAGAAGAAGAAGAAAGGCAACGTTGCATGGAACACTTTAGAGAAGACAAGAATAGGAGATATAAAGGCTATAATTTGATTGATATACCCGAAGCTGATGAAGACTTGATGTGCCCATGAATGAATTCAGAATGTTTGAAGTCGAAGCTATCATGAAGAAAAAAAAAATCAGGAGATGGTAAACCCCAGGATACGATGGAATAACAGCTGAGATGATACTGACTGAAAATAAGTGACCCCCAGAATACTTACAAGACAATTTTGTAGAATGTGGCATGAAGAAGCAAACCCTGATGAATGGAAATTAGGAATGTTATTGAAATACCTAAAAAATGAGACCTGACTGATTGCAATAATTACAGAGGTGTCATGAAAATATATAGTATACTTATTCTAAAGAAACTACAGAGAAAGATTGATGAAAAGCTGAGAGATGAACAAGCAGAATTTAGAAAAGGTAGAAGTTGTACTGATAAAATTTCATTGTGACATACAATTCATAAAATATAGAAATCCACTTTTGATGTCATTTGTAGACTATGAAAAAGCTTTTGAAAGTAGGCAGCGGCCAATTTTGTGGAGTCGCGTTATGCTTTATTATGGAATTCGTCTTAAATATGTGAATTCGATTAAGTCTGTTCATGAACATAGCAAGTGCAAAGTTAATGTTAATGGAGTCCTATCAAATGAATTTCCTGTACTCCAAGGGAATGTGTTGTCACCTATGCTGTTTATCCTTCTCATGGATTCTGGAATGCGTAGAATAGTTGGAGATGGTGGAGAAGGGTTGGACTGGATTGATAATATGAAATTTTCTGATTTAGAGTATTCTGATGATGCTGTCCTTGTTAGCAGAACACCACAGGATTTGCAATGCTTGTTTACAAGAATGCATGAAATATCACACGAGGTTGGGATCAAGATAAATAGAAGAAACACAGAGATGATGAGAATGGAATAAGCAATGGAAGATGAAATATCATTGAAAAGAGAAAGGATTAATGAGGTAGAATCATTCAAATATTTAGGAACTATAATCTCTAATACAGGGTCTTTAGAATGGGAGTTTAATGAAGGATTGAAAAAAGCAAATCAGACAAGAGCTACGTTAAGTAAAATTTGGAAATCAAATCGCCTGAAATTACACATAAAAATGAGGCAATATATCAGTTTAATGAGATCCGTGTTACTATATGGACATGAATCATGGCATGACAATGAAAAAATTTACAACAAATTAGGTATATTTGAGAACAAAGCCCTCTCAAGAATATTGTAGGTAAATGGCAGGACAGTATTAGAAATAAAACTATAAAAGGATTACTCAGGTGCCATATGTGGATAAGATCATGGTTGATGGTGAGGGGTAGATGGAGATGGTTTGGGCTTGCTCTTCGCACTTCTCAAGAGAGATTAGCTCACCAAACATTTGACTGGGCTCCACCAGGTAGGAAAAGGGTTGGAGGACCAAGGCCAATATGGCCGTGGACGATGAAGCGGGAAGCAGATGACAAATGGAGAAGTACTGAATTAAAAGCTCAAGATTAAGACGACTGGCAAAATTTAACCGAGGCCCTTTGCGTCAATAGTCCTAGGAGATGATAAAAATTATATATATACAGTATATATTTACATAATCTATATATGTACATATATATATATATATATATATATATATATATATATATATATATATATATATATATATATTTATAGATAAAGATATAAAAAAGGATACAGATACATACATACATATATACATACAATTATATATATCAAAGCGTTATTTTTGCGTCTGTGCATTTATCTTGGTGCCTTCTTCCACCTTAATCGGAAAGACTTCTCTTCTTTAACAAAACTTTTAAGGGAGAAGTTGCTGGCCTATAATATCTCTAACCAAATTGTGTCCCACCACAGTCTACTAACATTCAGGTACATAATTCCTTGTTTATGTCAGCGACAGATAAAAGGATTTAAACTCTAGCTTTGTAGCAAAATACTAAAAACGCTATAACAACTAGGAAAGTAAAAGATTTTACCTTAAAAACTGGTAATAAATCCTTTTTCTAATAGGAAACTAATGTAAATAAGATTCCTGAACTGATGCCGCTGAGGATTCATTTAGGAGTTTTTCTTAATGATATAATTAGAATACATTTTGATCTATCAAAATCCTTAGTGACATATTAGGAATGAGATTCTTTCAGAGAAATTTCTTATGGGATGGATAGCACTCTGGCACTATTCGTCGAGGTCTGAAGAAAGAGATAAAAAAAGAGGATGTGATTAAGGAAACACAGGTGAAGAAAAAGTCATACACCTTGAAGTAGAAGGAAATTAATCCTCACTTAAATGAGTTAACAGAGGATTACATATTTCTAAAGGATAGATGTCTGGAGAAGCTACTTTACAGGTGTTACCAGTTAGCATAACTGGCAAGAACACCCGACATAATAAACTATTAAATATACAGCTTACTTCTCACTCACCCGTGACAATAAAATGGAAATTTATCTATCATTCCACTATAGTATGCAACACTATATTACAAAAAATAATATGGACTGATGGGATGATAATTTAAAAAGGAAAGAAATATATATATATATATATATATATATATATATATATATATATATATATATATATATATATATATATATATATATATATATTAGTGTGCTACTGTTATAAGCACACATTGAGTATGTGTTGTTTGAGAGGTTAAGTCTTGAAAATAAAGTTCATCTTAGTAACTTTAAAAGTCGTTTATTCTCTAAAAACAACAGTGTTAAACATCTCCATCACAGGAGTGGAGCTGGTTTGGTCGGATGACCAATTCAGGTGAAGTATAGATATGAACTGCCTAAATTATCGATATCACTGATATCGTATGCTTAGTTGTCTTAGCATTTAAACACAATATGGAAACTTTACATTCTTTCTCGGAAGACACCTGTATCCGGTGACGAAACAATCTTTCACACGGTTTGCATTTGTGTTGACGTTTCAGAAAAATGTTACATTGCCGAGGGATGCAAAGTACATCCTGTTATGATTTTATATGACTACAGTAAATCTCACGCTAGCATCTTCATCCACAATGACATATTGCGTCATGTGTTTTAAACATGTAATAATTAACTATTTCATTTATTACATTAGCTCGGCCAGCTATCTCAATTTTTTCAAAAAAAAAAATTTAACAAGCCAAAATATGTTTACTAGGTGTGACTGGATATATGTATTATTCTTTGTTTAACTTTAGCCATAAGCAAATGAGGACGAATGTCCAAATAGGCACATCAAAAAAATAATAACAATAATGCATATGAAAAGATATTACCAAAGCAAAGAGAAAAAAATGCATGATAAATACAGATCATATATATGGTACATTGCTAGCAAATGATTATATGGTACCAAAAAAAAAATACTGATATACATATGATTCGGTAACTTGTTAAAGAATAATTGTTACCTTTGTCAGAAACATAGATTAACACAATACGGTAACTAATAAAAATATTTGTTACCTTGGTAAAGATTCAATTTTAGTGCACAAACACGAATTCCTGGTACGTACACGTACCACGGTTTCGTACATATATATATATATATATATATATATATATATATATATATATATATATATATATATATATATATATATATATATATATATATATATATATATATATATATATATATATATATATATATATATATATATATATATATATATATATATATATATATATATATATATATATATATATATATATATATATATATATATATATATATTATATATATATATATATATATATATATATATATATATATATATATATATATATATATATATATATATATATATATATATATATATATATATATATATATATATATATATATATATATATATATATATATATATATATATATATATATATATATATATATATATATATATATATATATATATATATATATATATATATATATATATATATATATATATATATATATATATATATATATATATATATATATATATATATATATATATATATATATATATATATATATATATATATATATATATATATATATATATATATATATATATATATATATATATATATATATATATATATATATATATATATATATATATATATATATATATATATATATATATATATATATATATATATATATATATATATATATATATATATATATATATATATATATATATATATATATATATATATATATATATATATATATATATATATATATATATATATATATATATATATATATATATATATATATATATATATATATATATATATATATATATATATATATATATATATATATATATATATATATATATATATATATATATATATATATATATATATATATATATATATATATATATATATATATATATATATATATATATATATATATATATATATATATATATATATATATATATATATATATATATATATATATATATATATATATATATATATATATATATATATATATATATATATATATATATATATATATATTATATATATATATATATATATATATATATATATATATATATATATATATATATATATATATATATATATATAATATATATATATATATATATATATATATATATATATATATATATATATATATATATATATATATATATATATATATATATATATATATAAATAAGGAGTTTTGTCTGGACATGGCGAAACGTTCTGTTTTAGCTTCCAACTGATCCGTAACCTACACCAAACAAGGATGTTCACGGCGATAAATATCATCACCGTTACACTTAATCCTGCTAGTAGTATGATGGGGTGAAGAAATTCCTTATAAGTCGGTGACAGGTGGTCCATCTCGGTCAATTTCATCAACCGCTTGGCAACCTGTTTGTTGTACGGGAGAGGTAGTGCTGGCATTGTAGACGTCCACGTGAAGTTCGCGAAGTAAGCTCGTTCTCTGATTATTGTCCTTAGCCCGGTCACCATGGAATTAGGGGAAGTCCCGATACAACCATCTGCTGCAACAAAGATGTGTGCAAAGGACGTGGATCCGTCCGGGCATGCTACATTGAAGCCGTCCTTGTCGTATCGTATCCACAAGCCATTGTTCAGTCTGCAATTGAACTCATTATTGTCAAAGGGATAAAGCTTATCCAGACAATTTTCACTTGTATGGGAGAGAGCACCGTCTAGCACTATACCTAACTCGCATGAATCCATTAAGTTTTTATGGAATTCAAATGAGTCAGCTGTACATATTTTTCTATCCATTGCGTCTGAACAGTGAGTCAATTGATTTAAGTCTTTAATGACCATATATGTTTCCTTGTCTGGGGAAATCAATACGTGTCCTGTCAAACTGAATATTACTGGATTTGAGTTATTCGTCATGAGAGTCGGAAATGGTGATATCCTGTAAGACTGCCAGGCATCAGAAGAATCAAAGGGAATTGTAATCATAATCTTGTTATTTTCAACGCTTACTGTAATTAGGCTGTAATAAAATTCTATCCTACGTTCGCCTAACAAAGGAACATAGCCTAGTTTATCCCTTCCGTTCTCCGGAACTAACTTTAAGTAATTTATAGGCAACAAAAGGGGCGACAGTACATCTTTAGTTGCTAACGTGATAGCTTCTACATAATCCTTGGATTTCTCAATGAAATGTGCAATTCTGTTATGTATGTGATCTATCTTTGAATCATAATACGTTAACGTTGCCAACAAATCCTGTACTTCCATAATCTGAATGATATTACTTGAATGTTCATTTACTAAATCCATAATTTGATTGATTGAAGCTGATTCCTTAGTTCTGACATAATCAATTCATCTTCATGAGTCAAGAATTCAATTTTCTTATTTTGATTACTGATCTTAAGACGATTGGAAATTCCTAAACCTAAACTTGCAATAGACCCAAAGATGTTTAATGCAGCATAAATAAGCGGATTTCGTCTTTCTTTATGTTCGTTTCCTACAGTCCACATCAAAAGGTACCAAGCCAAAGATTCTGTCTCGTAAGTCTTATTTTGCAAGTCATCAGATAGCATCTCTGCAACTTTTAATGTCGATCCAAGAGAACTCACTGTAGTCAAATGAAAATGTCTTCTATGCAACTCATCTAATGAGACAGAAGACCTTGAAATGGCGGTTTTTAAGCTAGTGACATCATTCTCTGGAAGAAAAATTGCTTGCATATTCACTTTTACAACTACGTTGCTCGATGTAATCAAAACGTCTTCTTGTCTTTCAACTATAGTGCCATATTTAAAATCTATACTTTTAGTTTTAGAGCTCATCCCACACGAGAAAAATGTCTGAGCGAACAATATCACTCCCAACAACAAAAAATTCATCTTGGAAACCTGTAACGAGAAAAATATATGTAATTACTCTTGTATTAAGAAGAAAACTTTTAATCACACAAATAAAAAATTTCCCTCACTTCTTTCCCTCTCTTTTTTTTTTTTTTTAATTTCTTATGTGAGCCAATGGTATTATTCTCTCATCCGTGGGTTGGGATACGTTTTGAACTCTAAACCTATTGGCCGTTAATGTTTCTAAAATGTTAAATGGGCCTTCAAACTTAGGTGTTAGTTTATAATTGAGTCCTTTAAGCACATTTATCTGTAGGTATACACATTATCACCCACGGTATATGTTTTAGTTGGCTTCGCTATTTTATCATGAATCCTTTTCATAATGATTTGTGATTCTTCTAAATTCTTTCGAAGGATATCATATCGACTTTTGCTTGCATTTATACATTCTTTTAAAGGATTTGATAGGTGTTAATACATGGAAAGGCGTTCTAACTGGGGTACCATAAAATGCTTCATGCGGTGACATTTTAATTGATATATATGAATGATTCAGAGTACTCAGTGCCTCCGGTATTGCAATATCCCAGTTGGGGTCTGATCCCCCTAGTGTTACTCTTAATATATTTAAAATCGCAGTTTTAGTTTTAAGCGCTATTAGTTCTGTATATCGAGTTAAAGCATCTATAATTACTAAGAGGTGCTTATTTCCTCTGTCTGACTCGTAAAATCCTGTTAACAAATTTAAATGTATTCTTTCAAAGGGTTGATTGGGCACGGGATAAGCCCCTAGGCTGACAGGTGTTTTCGTATGCCCTTTGTTTTCCTGACATGTGCGACAATTAGCTATGTGTCTTTTTATATCTGTAAGCATCGTATGCCAATAAAACAATGATTTGGCTTTCTGTGACATTTATGAGAACCCCGGGTGTCCATGTAATGGATTTGAATGCAACCAATTCAGGACAGTGGAAATAAGTGAGATTGGTACTACTACCTGGTCGATAGTTACATGTAGTGTATTGCGGGGTTTCCTTGTCACAGTCCTACACAGAATATCATCTTTTATTATATAATTCTGCTGCTTATACTTTATATATCCCTTTTCCTTATGATTGCCTTTCAAAGCATTTATAATTGTTTCTATTTTCTGATCTTTTCTTTGCTCAGTCTGTAATAATTCAGCACTCCAGCCTAAATCTTCTTGTTCAGATATCGTTTTAACAATAGGCATGGATGTTGATATATCTATAAATTCAGCTAAAGGCTCCGTACAAGATGACACGGGGTTGCGTGATAATGCATCCGCAATGATATTTGCTTTCCCAGGTAAATACCCGATTCTTGCGCCAAAATCTTGAATGATCAAATGCCACCGAGTTCGTTTAGGGCTGTGGTTGATGCCTTTAAAGAACTCGGTTAGTGGTTTATGGTCAGTAAGAACCTTAACGGGATAACCGCAAATTATGAACTTAAAATGCACTAGTGAATTAACAATAGCTAGCCCTTCCTTGTCTATTACTGCATACTTACTTTCGGAAGTTCTCAATTTTCGAGAATAAAAAGCTATCGGGAAAAATTGTTTATCATATTGCTGAAGCAATACGCCTCCTACTCCTAAGTCTGAGGCGTCTGTTGCAATGAAGAATTCCTTACCGAAGTCAGGAAATCTTAAGATAGGAGAACTACACAGTTCATCTTTCAAGGTATTAAACGCCTGTTGATGATGTTCAGACCATATGAAATCTACGCCCTTCTTCGTAAGATCAGTTAAAGGAGCGGCTATTATTGAATAGTTGTGTATAAAACGCCTGTAATATCCACTACAACCCAGAAATTGCTGTATTCCCTTGACATTAGTAAGTATGGGAAAATTACGTATAGCCGACACCTAATCATGGACTACTTTAAGACCTTGGCTTCACACCATGAAACCCAAATATATTAATTCTGTTTTGAAAAATTCACACTTACTAATCTTTACCCTTAAGTTATGTTGTCTTAATCTCTGTAGTACTAGTTCTAACATACGTAGATGTTCTTCTAAGGTGTTGGAAAAGATTACAAGATCATCCATATAGGCATGCAATATATCCCCTAACAAGTCTCCAAACACTATGTTAATCATTCTAGTAAATGTTATAGGAGCACAACGTAAACCAAAAGGCATCCGTAAAAATTCATAATGTCCCCTGGCTGTGCTGAAGGCTGTGTATGGGATACTATCTTCTGCTAATGATATCTGGTGAAAGCCTTTAAGTAAGTCCAAACTGGTAAAATATTTATTCTGACCTAACAAAGATAAAATATCGTCAGTACATGGCACTGGGAATCGATCAGGGATCGTCTCCTCATTTAGACAACGGAAGTCGACGCAGATACGCCATGTTCGATCTTTTTTCGGTACAACTATTAAAGGAAAATTATAAGGGCTGTTTGATTTCCTAATGACTCCTTCTTCTAGCATTTTACCTACTTCATCATTTATTTCATTCTGGAATTTCATAGGGAGTCTGTCCGAGGGTACATAGATAATTTTCTGCTTGTCCTTTAACCTTATTTGATGCTCGATCACATCTGTTTTTCCTAAGGATCCATCCGTAGTGGAAAAAACATCATGATATTTAGTTAAAAGTCCAAAAATTTTCTGCTGAATTTCTTCGTCTTGAATGTCTTTATTGATTTTATTTTTGATAGATTGCAAAAGGGATTCATCCGCAACTGATTGAGAGTGATTGATTTCTGCAACGGTAAGAATACGATGTTTATAAACTTCTACATCCAAGATATGTTGATTTTTGGGAATTACTAGAGTGTTATTTAAATGATTACAGACTTCAATATTACATTGTTGATGTGAGCCTACTGTATAAATAGCTTGTGTAACAGACAATCCGTTAGTTTTCAAAGTGTCGGAAAGGATTAATATTTCAGATCCCGGTAATGTTTTCTTTATTTGCACTATTAAAATCGAAGGTACGTTTGGCTCAATAGATTGCGTGCAAGATGATATTACGGGTGAACGAGAATTCTGCTGGGTCGCGTATATTATTTCTTTATTAGTGAGACAAGTTATTGGTTCTTCAACGTACGTGACGGTTACATTTGTCGTCTCCTTTTTATCCAAAACTGATTTTAAGGTATTAGAAGACTTATAGAATTTCCCTTTGATATACACGCCGTGCTTGGCAGGGGCTAAGATAATGTTTTGATTTCCCATAGATGGGTATCCTATAATTACAGCTGGATAAATATCAATGTTTTGTACAACAACAAATGTATCGGCAAACGTGCGTTTACCGACTTTGAATTGAACATGAGTTATGCTTATGACATTTAATTCATTATTTCCTATACCCGAGAGTCTAACTCCGGATTTTTCAATCGGAAAGTTCGAAAACAACAAATGATGTGTCTTCAAATCCATGATATTATGTGGACTACCAGAGTCAAAAAATAACGTAAAGGATTTGTGTTCTAAATTTACAGCATATAAGGTTGGTCGTAACTCATTTTGGCTTATTATTGTATGAATTCGTTGCAAATCTACGGGAGCATGCACTGTTTTACTTAATTCGGCCGTGTGTTTCATAGGAAAATCTATTGCCTCACAATTATCTGATAAAACATTAAATTGATTATTCAATACTATTGATGTTGACATGAATGACCTTAACCCAACATCACTCTTCCCCTCTGGAGTTAACTATGTGGTATTTGCTTTGCTCTGCACATTCTGAAAATTAGTCTGACCTTGCGAGGTCTGGTTTGACAACCCAGTCTCAGCGATATTCGAAGAAGTGTTTGTTTGCTTCGGACTCTGAACTGCATTGACATTTGGTTGTTTCTTCTTATTGTTAAAATGAGGATTTTTCTTTTTATTTCCATATGGAACTGACTGTGGAATTGACTGTGTATTTCTGGGATTCTGTTGCGTCTTACGCGAGTAACACTAATTGTATGAATGTGTCGAACTATTATGTATCGAGCAGAATTTCGTTCTGCAGTCCGCGCTCAAGTGACCTTGACGTTTGCAATTATAACACGTCATTCCCGCTACTTGACTATTATTAACTACGTTCACTGTTTGTGGCTTTGTTTCATTCTTTGCAAAAACTTGAGTTAACACGGGATTGAGATCTGGACACTTAGCCATGTGTTTTTTTATCTGTTTATATACATCCAATTCCATACTTGCAGGCGTTAACTTTTTATCAAAACACCGCACTAAAGCTTCAGGCAACGTAAGTGTCATGCAAGTTAAATGCATTAATCGTAAAAAATCTTTCACAGAGATGTTACAGTATCTCTAGTAACACAAGTGGAATTACCTAAAATATCCTGATATTCATTAAGCCTATCAGCTATGAGAGCTGCTCTCTCAATAACATTAAGCCGATTCATAGTGGCTTGATTAAGTGTATTTCTTAACGTTAATACAACATTCAAGGCTTCTTCACCCCCATAGACCGCGCGTAACCTAACTTTGAAATCATCCCAGGTAACTGCTTCTTGAAATGAAACACCTCTTAAATACGCACTCGCATCCCCCTTAAAAAAAATCTATAAAACTTTTAGCTTCTTGTAATTGTACAAAAGGGTCTACGATTTGTTTGGCATTTAAATAGGCATCGACGTATGAAATCCATGACTCCACATTTTAAGGTAAGAACCCATTAACTCGATCCTGAAAAGGAAGGATTGCAGACCTGGCATTTACAAGCGTTATAATTGGGAGAGGATTAATCTGTCCTACGCCACTAGGTCCAGGGGTGGGGCTCACAGGGGGCGTCATGACTGCTGTATTTCTTGTCCTATCTCTTTGACCCCTTGCAATTCTATCAAAATATCTATATGAATACAGACGTCCACTGCGTAAACGCATAAGTACCCACTGACAAAGATTATAATAAAATTCCCCAAAACAATGTTATTAATCCCAAGACATTTCCCGAGAATTTCTGAAAGAAAGCGGAACACAAAGATATTTCCTGTAAATTTCTGAAAGAAAAAGGAATTAGCACAAAGAGAGAAAAAATTCTAGATGAGAAGTCGGAGTTGAACACAGTTTCCTTTAATGAAAGGAAAATAAAAGATTAGCACAGTAATAATTGACTAACGACTCGTGATAACTACACTTCACTGCCCAAACTGAAATGAATTTGAAAATTATACTTAGCTTATATATGGTTCTGTGTGATGTCGTCACATCCTCTCTCTCTCTTGATGTTTGTTAGCGATGTATCGTCCGAGTTTCCGTTGAATATAGTGCTTCCTGGATATGTTTTGTAAGCGTTGAACGTCAGTCCTTGGGTTTCCTAGGATGCTGATTGAAGATCCAGTTCATCAGTTTGTATGTATAACATTCATCAAATGTTGTAGATTTCGATGGACTATGTTACTTAGTCAAAATTGTAGATTCATTAACATTGATTTCTTGAAGATCTTTCTCTGGTTTTTACAGCTTTATTTTTGATTTCTTGAAGATCTTCCTCTAATTCTCAGAGTATTATTATTAATTACTTGAAGATCTTTCTCTGATTCTTAGAGTTTAAGCGCTGCCACCATTTATTAGTGTTTTACCGCTGCCACCATTTATTAGTGTACTACTGTTATAAGCACACATTGAGTATGTGTTGTTTGAGAGGTTAAGTCTTGAAAATAAAGTTCATCTTTGTAACTTTAAAAGTGGTTTATTCTCTAAAAACAAGTGTTAAACATCTCCATCACAGGAGTGGAGTTGGTTTGGTCGGATGATCAATTCAGGTGAAGTATAGATATGAACTGCCTAAATTATTGATATCACTGATAACGTATGCTTAGTTGTCTTAGCATTTAAACACAATATGGAAACTTTACATTCTTTCTCGGAAGACACCTGCATCCGGTGACGACACACTCTTTCACACGGTTTGCATTTGTGTTGACGTTTCAGAAAAATGTTACATTGCCGAGGGATGCAAAGTACATCCTGTTATGATTTTATATGACTACAGCAAATCTCACGCTAGCATCTTCATCCACAATGACATATTGCGTCATGTGTTTTAAACATGTAATAATTAACTATTTCATTTATTACACACACACACACACACACACACACACATATATATATATATATATATATATATATATATACATATATATAGAACTGAATTTTGATTTATCATCCTTGCCTCATAGTATTTACATATATCCTATGGGGATCCGAGACTTCCTACCTGAAGATGATGGATCTCCTAATTAATTAGTATCGAGAAGCCCGATAGACGGGATGCGGGAAGGAGAGTCAATTTCAGCAGTGCCACCTGAAAGAAAGGCAAACCTATGAAAACTTATGCTGTGTGTTTGGCCTCCCTAAACTAGTTTGCCTACCCTCAGCTCTTCAAAACTGTCCCCAGTGAGGCCGTGAATTAGCTGGAACAGTCCATAGCCATGATCAAGTGCTCTGCCGGTCATCAGGTTACTTCGCAAGGTGTTCTGCACCTACTGGGTGTACTAAGTGAGGCAACTCACCAAAGGAACCATAGACCTGAGGAACATTTGGCCATTAGTCGTTTGGTATGGTCATGGCACGGTCGTATGCTTATAGATTGCTCCCAAGTATTTACTAGTGCATGCCCACCCATCCACACCTCCTTGACCTGTACCAATGCCTGCACCTGAAGAAAGGCGCTTGCAATCGTTGCGCAACCTGACAGGTCTCCTCAGTTTCAGGGGACGTACTGCCCTTGGTGAGAGACACCCAGGACCACAGTTAAGGAGTACTCGAGACACCTGAACATGTGTTTGCGCTGTGCCTCCACTAGCCATCATATAGCGCAGTGTAGGTAACAAACACTCACTAGGTATAGGTAACCTGTTCAAATGTCAGCTTCTGCCACCAGCGCTAGGAAGGAAACTACTGTAGTTTGAACTAATACTAAGTGGGGGGCAGTAACCGCTAGAGCTACTCCAACCCAGTCATCTGCTCTGGTTCAACCATTACCCTGGAGAGTCAAGTATAAGTTAACTGTCTTATGACCACTTATAATAAAGCGAGTAAAAGTGAAAATGATACCATGTGCCCAACGATGGAAAAGACTATAACCGTAAAAGACCAATCTCCTTGGTTTGATGGAGAAACTTTGGTAAAAAAAGAGCGAAAAAAGACATATAGAAAGTGGAATAGGTTAAAAACTGAAAGTACTTGGGTAGAATAAAAAACTACCTACTAAGAAGGAAAAAAAGTGAATACTATAAGAGAAAGATCCTTGAAGCAGCAACAGACATAAATAAGTTATATCGTCTCCTGAATGGTATAATGGGAAATGTAAAAGAAAAGAAGCTACCTCATGGATACAGTGACCAAGAACTAGCAAATAATTTTCTAGTATTTTTTAAAAACAAAATCGAAAATATAACCAGGTCATTTGTAAATACTCAATATCAGATTAATGATACACCAGCACAGACAAAATTTATACGATTTAACAACATAACACAAGATGACATCACCAGAATTATCAAGAGAGCAAAGAAAACAAACTGCGCGATCGATCCTATGCCAATATCTGATGTAATTGGAGAGAAAGACTTTTCTAGTCTAGTCAAAATAATAATGAGAATAGCAAATGCAAGCATTGATGAATGTAAGTTTCCTAAATCTGAGAAAATGGCTATAGCCACACCAGTTCTGAAAAATGCACTGGACTACCAGGAATTAACCTCATATAGACCTATTTCAAATCTATCCTTTGTTTCAAAAGTACTTGAATATGTAATTCTTGAAACACCTGTCAGTCACTTACAAGTAATAGAAGCTTTGCCTGACAACCAATCTGCTTACAGAAAACTATACTCTACGGAGACAGCCATCTGCTCTCCTGTAAATGATACGCTAGAAATGATGGATGAAAATAAATGAGGTATCTTAATACTGCTCCATCTCAGCGCTGCTTTTGATACAGTTGTGCATGAACTGCTACTAAATGATCTACGGTACATCGGCGTTGAAGAAAAGTCTTCAAATACCTAAAAAGACTGCTTAGTTGGTAGAAAGTACAGTGTATAAATTGGAAACTCTTATTCATCATATGAACCCTTAAACAGAGGGGTACCCCAGGGGAGTGTACTTGATCCAATCTTATTCTGCATCTATACTATTAGTCTATCGAAAATGCTACAAAGGCATGACGTGAAGTTCAAACTATTTGCAGATGACACAATTTTACTTCTCCCTAAATGATATACATCACACTACTGAAACTCTAAACCGAATCCTTGATAGTGTTAGAGAATGGATGACATCTAAACAATTAAAATTAAATGAGAACAAAACTGAATTCATGGTGGTGGGCAAGAGAAACAGCGTGAGAAACTTGGGTGATATCCAAATGAACAAAAATAATGACTCGGTGCCGATATCAAGTAAAGTTCGAGATCTAGGTGTATTTCTTGACTGTAACCTGTCTCTAAATGCCCAAATAAATAATGTAATGAAAACTTCTGGTTATCATCTAAGAAATATTGCGTTTATAAAAAAGTACCTGGACGAAAATTCTGTAAAGAAACCTGTGATAAGCTGTGTTATTACCAGGATTGACTACTGCTACTCTATTTTTTACAATTTACCAAAAGTGCAACTTAAGAAATTACAAAACATAATAAACAGAGGAGTAACACTTATAAAAGGTGTCCCACCAAGAAAAAGGATAACCCCTATACTAATCGATTTACACTGGCTGCCGATTAAAGCGAGAACTAAATTTAAAATATATACAATAACCCACCAAGTTATCAGAACCGGGCATCCAGAATTGCTACATATTGCGCAGTAAACAAATTGTGTAGATACGAGAATAGTTACAGATGGCCTCAAACTGTTGGAACATAGATATATGTCTACTTCAGGATTTAGAGCCTTTAAATATGCAGCCCCGAGACTATATAATAAGCTCCCACGAAACATTCGAATGATTGAAGACCTTAAGGCTTTCAAGAGGAAACTGAAGACTTTCTTATTTAAAAATTCATAAATCAGTGATTAATTAACAGTAAATGAACAATACGTGATCTGAAAGGATAAATACTCTGAACAAACAAGGTAAAACAACAGCGGAGGTCCTGTAAGGAGTAGGGTTCTCCTGCTGTATGGGGCCGGAAAAGCAGCCATCAAAGTAAGTAAAGTAAGTATGTGAGTCTAGCGCTTCTTCTTGGGTAGTTGAATAGAAGAGTAAGAAGTCAAAGCCCATAAAGTCCATTGGTACTGAGGGGTACCATAGGGTGTTAAACACCAGCCCTTAGGTGAAGATGGGGCAACATCATGGGAGGATATGAGTGCTATACAGCTTGCTCCTAGTATTCCATTGGCAGCCTCAGGAATCTTAATTTCCAAGTTTATCTGGCAACCTGAAAAGGTTATCGTGTATCCAATGAATTTTTGAGGACCAGCCAGTGACAACTTGTCCCCAGCAATGTCCAAAGCTTCTACTAAATTCTCCAAAGACAAAGTAGAAACTAAGACCATACCTGGAACAGTTGACTCCTGTACCACTCAGGGGTTGTCCCTGTGACGTTGTCTGAGGTTTCATTCGGAGTGTTTGGTGCTCTCATTGACTCTGGAGCTGAAGTCAACCTCTTGTCACCAATTGTAGTACAGGAATACCAACTGCAGATGGTGCCCGACACCGTCAGCCTCAAATGTTTAGACAAAACAGGACCTAAGATTCTAGGTACAGCATTGTTGACCGCTATACTGCATGAAATGACATTTGCCCCAAGTATGTTCCATGTAGTGCCATCAGGGACTATGGCTGAACACTTGGTGCAGGGTTACTTATTCCTGAGGGCAAATGGGGTGATAGTTGAAGAAGCCTTGAATCGGATGAGCATTGGCAGTACTTCCAGAGAGCCACTTTGAGAGAATTAGTTGCCAGTATGTGGAACCTGTTGTCAAAAAGTGCTTTATACACTTAACGTCCACGTAGCAAATTCAACAAGGATTGTTGGTATTGAGTGGAAACTTGTTCCTGTTACTGTAGCTCTTACTGTTGGGCTTACCACCCATTTTAGGTGTTCTGCCTGTATGTCCAACTGTTGGCTGGAGACGTATTATGGTGGCGACATCGTACCTCCCGGTCTGTCAAAAACAGCTGCAGCAAACCCTGGTTATTGTTGGATCAAGGTGGATGCGGTGACACCTCATGAAATGTTGTTGTTGGTATTTAATCATTAACGATTGAGGAATGTGAGGAGATAATACTCCTTCTGTAACTGCTAAAAAGATTTAAAACAACTATCATGGAAATGAAACTTGTTTTCCGAATAAAACATCAAAGTCAATAATTTGAAGAGACAGCAATGATACAGAATTTAAAGTGAGACAAGATATTATATACCGTGTGATTAATTACTTTTCTGAATACAAAAAACTAATTTTATCAAGAAAATCAAGTAGGTAACACTGAAACGTTCAGTAAAATAATATTCTTATTTTGCCTCTGATGATAATTTCTAAGCAGACTCTAGGATGCTGTATAGTGCGTAACTCTGTGTAAAGTTGCGTTTGAAGAAATAATCTGTGGTGTTACCATGGAATTGAATTCTAATTTGAAGGAGAATTTCTTATATCTATATTTACCAGAAATGACAACTGTTTAAGTATGTACTGTATAAAGATTTACTTGGAAATCAATTTAAATTTAGTTGTAATGATAAATATCTTAGTGGGTCACTCCCATGGTTTTTGAAGTTGAACAGCAAATACAATTGTATGGTAATTTCAATAACTGCTCGTGTTTCTTTGCAATGTTCAAGTTTTTGTCAATGTCATACTTCTGCAAAATTTGGTCAGTGTAAATCTTAACATAGGCATAGATTATGGACAAAGGTAAAAAAAATTGAATGATAATTGTATCTGCAAGCCAATTGTATTTGCCCCTTAATTTTTCCCACTATTGGACATTGAGTTTTTACTCTAACCCTCTGTTGATCCGATGACACAATAACGCATGAAAATATTTATTTCTGTAAAAGATCTGATGACGCGAATTGCCGCTTCGTACGTAACTTACTTTAGGGGGAAATTCGGAGTAAATACGCGCATCATTCAAGGAAAACGAAACTCGCACCACAAGTAGCAAGATAATTGGGGGACATGTGAAGCCTAAAAGAAAACAGGTAGTAACAGCGCATGCGTGGCAGGCCTATGCTGACTTCCAATATCTTTATTTCCATTTACGCTCTCATAAAAAAAAAAAAAAAAAAAAAAAAAAAAACTAGGGGGATTTGTGCGTATGTGAATAACTGCCATGTACATGTCCCATATGTGATTAGAAAGCCCATTCTTTATGATTCGTTTGTAAATATATATATATATATATATATATATATATATATATATATATATATATATATATATATATATATATATATATATATATATATATATATATATATATATATATACATATATATATATATATATATATATATATATATATATATATATATATATATGTATATATATATATATATATATATATATATATATATATATATATATATATATATATATATATATATAAAATCATTAACGCTTCTATACGTAAAATGTTATCGTAAAAACACCAACAAAATTGCAAAACTTACACTAGCCCAGCGGCATAGTAAGAAATATGAAACCAATTGTTCAAATTGTTCTAAAAGCACCAAAATTGGCACACATGTGGATTAATACATTCTGAACAATTTTGGATATGGAGGCATTCAAGATTCTCCCCGTAGCACATTTGGCGGCCATTTTTCAAAATGGCCGCTATTTACCGTTAGCGTCATTGAATATGTACCATAATTTGTCTTTTTGTGGATGCTAAAGGTGATAAGTGTGCTAGAGGTGATAAGTATTGTACAATTACACATACTTCTGTGCTTACCAAATAATTTGGCTACCATTTCGCAAGAAAATGAATTTTACTTTGCAGCGGCAGCGTTGGTGGCAGTGACGGCGGCTGCAGTAATAGTATAGTGTTGATAGTCATGGTGCTTGTAGTAGTAACTTGTGGTAACATGGTGGTGTTTTGTGTCTTTGCAGGTGAGGCAGCAGCAGCACCACCTGACATCAGAGACGCGTTGTTCCAGACTGCAGCCATGGCAAAGAAGTTCCAACTGGTCGATACTTTTGAGCAACGTACTCCCACAACACCTCCTGAGACAAACTGGAAGCTGTGTCTTGTATGTCAAGAGGAGACAACAGAGTCACTTGTCTGCCCAGTACTGTCTAAACGCCGAGACCCTGGGAGTGGATACACGACAATGGCTGCAAACTTGGTCAAATTTGATGAACTCGGAGAACTGCCAAGAACTGTTCAGTTACAGAGACTAGATGAAGGACAAGGTGTTGAGGCGACAATGGTTGCCCACCAGGCCAAGTGGCATAAAACATGTATGCTCAAATACAATAACACAATGCTACGAAGAGCAGAGAAGAGACGCATCGCAAGCAGCTCAGCATTTGATAGTACTGACAATGTCCAGGCCAAGCGCGCCAGAACACACTCTTCAGAAGCCACTACCAGTGGCACCTCCTGCTTTTTCTGTGGAAAGTCTGGCACAGAGACCCTACATGAAGTAACAACCTTCCAGGTGGACACACGCGTACGGAAGTGTGCAGCGCAAGTTGGGGACAATGAACTCATAGCCAGGCTCAGCATGGGTGATATGGTGGCTCTGGAGGCCAAGTACCATTCCAAGTGTTTGTTGGCTCTTTACTATCGTGCAAAGACCACTGTAGAAGCCGAGCAGAAAACTGACCATGAAGGTGTAATGTCAAGAATCGTACTGGCTGAACTGGTCCTGTATATCGAGGAAACCCACCTAGAAGAGGGCACCACCCCAGTCTTCAGACTCGCAGAACTTGTAAAGCTATACACAACAAGAATGGAACAGCTCGGGGTTGTTTTGTGCCAGAAAGTTAATAGCACAAGGCTGAAAGAGCGCCTGTTAGCCCAGATACCAGGCCTGAGATGTTTTACTAGCGTTTGATGAAGACATTGGTGAAGCGCTAGGCAAAGCCTGCGAGCAAGACTGTGACACTGAGGCAGTTCACCTTGCGCGTGCTGCACAGATAGTTCGTCGATATATGTTTGAAGACACTTACCAATTCCGTGGATCATTCCCGGGCGGCTGTCAGGAGGACTCTGTGCCAAACGTACTAGTTGCAATGGTAAATATCGTGCTGGATGGCCCCACCATCAAGAATCAAAGCCATTCCTCTTCAACACAAGCAGCTCTTTCCATTGCGCAGCTTCTCAAGTTCAACAGTGTCAAGCAAAGTCGGAAGCAGGGAGCAACCAAGACACAGGAGCCTCCAGCTGTCAGACACAGTACGTCTCAAGAAACTCCTCTTCCAACCTATGTTGGGCTGATGCTGTATGCTGAAACACGCAAGAGAGGACTTGTGGACAAGCTCTTCTCTCTGGGTCTAAGCATCTCATATGACAGAGTCCTACGTCTTTCTGCCCAGATGGGAAACAGCGTGTGTCAGCTGTACCGCATAGAGGAAGTGGTCTGCCCGCCTACCCTGCGTAGCAATGTGTTCACAACTGCGGCTGTGGACAACATTGACCACAACCCAAGTGCCACCACAGCCAAGAATTCATTCCATGGAACAGGAATCTCGCTTTTTCAACACCCAACGTGTGCAGATGAGGGAGTGGATCGTAGCATTGCTCTCACTGGGCGTGATACTGGATCAAAGACGGTTGAGCCTCTACCAGAATATTACACGGATGTACGTCCTGTTGCTTCTTCTGTCAAAGGGCAAATGATCCCAGCTACTTCTGTGACCTCTCTTAGACGCCACAACTGTGAGCAGCACATAGAAGATGAGTATATGTGGCTGGAGAACACGAGAAGTGTTCTCAAAGATGATGTTGAGGCCTGTGAAAACACATCATGGGCTGCATACCATGCAAGGCACCAAGATCCAAAGCAACCAGTCATCACACCAACGTCCCTGCTTCCCTTGTTCCAGGAGAGTGCTCACACTGTGGCAATGATCAGACACTCTATTGATGTAGTCAGGAGTGCAGTTAAACATCTCAACCCAGGCCAAACTCCAGTTCTGACTTGCGACCAGCCACTATTCACTCTAGCAAAACAGATCCAGTGGAAGTGGCCAAACACATATGGAGAAGACCAACTGGTGGTGATGTTTGGGGGGTTGCATATTGAGATGACGGCACTGAAGACCCTGGGTGACTGGTTGCAGGGAAGTGGGTGGACCCAAGCACTGGTACAAGCAGAGATCACAACTGAAGGAATAGCAGACTCATTTCTTCGAGCAGCTCACGTCACACGCACCAGAAGAGCACACCAAGTCACAGCGGCTGCGTTGTATAATCTCCAACGGCGTGCCTATGACAAGTACAGCACCACCAATACAGAAGATGATGAGCACCCTGAAAGCTTCGAAGACTGGTGCAGTCAGAGAGAACAGAGTTATCCGCAGTTTCAGTACTGGTCAACAGTCTTGGCACTGGAGCTGTCCACTCTGATCTATGTGCGATCTCTGAGAAGCCAATTTTAGCATGTACGTGGATGCTCTGACAGAACTGGCTCCGTGGTTCTTCGCACAAGACCACACGAACTATGCCCGATGGATACCAGTGCATCTACGGGACATGGCAGAACTGGCAAACAAACATCCAGACGTCTTCACAGAGTTTAGCAAGGGACACTTCACAGTCCAGAAGACCAAGAGGATCTTTTCAGCAATCCCTCTTGACCAAGGACATGAGCAGAACAACGCGTATGTCAAGGGTGATGGAGGAGCCATCGGCCTCACAGACAATCCAACTGCACTGAGGCGCTGGATGGTTGCCGGACTGGAGGTTGCTAGAGTGATTGTGGAATTTGACGACTTCAATCTGCATCCACACGATCAAGAGAAGACACGTCACCACGAAGAGACACCAAGTGTGCAGAACACTTTTGCCAGAGATGTGCACTCACTCGTGGCCGTCATTGAAGAGCTGGGCAACCCTTTCGAGGAGGACAGTCAGGACTTGCTGGTGCTCGACACAAAGGAGATCGCAGGCCCTGCAGTCATAGAAACAGTCCGTAACGCCAAGCAGATTGGCCAAGACCAGTTTGAAACATTCTCAAAGGAATGCATCGTGGACAGAACCAAGTCCATTGAGGTGGCAATCCACCGGAACAAGCTACCACTGTTTGCGACCAAGAGAGGACCCAATATACCCAAAGGAAAAGAACAGGTCAAATCTCTGAAGAATGATGTTGCGCTCTTCGCACAATTATATATCGGCTGCCAGACCCGTGATGGGAATCTAGAAGAGTTCTTCAGGCATGAAAATCAGCAATGCCCTCCAGCTTTATCTGACGGAGGGAGACTGTACCTAGGGAGCAAGAGTGACTTGCTGGTGTGCCTTGAAGACCATGCTGAGCCTCAGTTTGAAGCTCCTACTGTCACTGCTGTTGTCCTCGATGGAGCAGTAATCGTACAGATGTTGAAGCCGGGTACTGCCAACACGTTCGAGGAATATGCACAGCAAGTGTTCATCCCATACGTTGTACAACGTTTCCAACATGTATCACGTCTTGACCTTGTGTGGGACAGCTACAGAGCAGATTCCCTGAAGGCATCAACCAGAGAACAGCGTGGAAAGGGAGTACGTCGGCGTGTTGTCGACTCAGCAGTCATACCAGGAAATTGGCAAAGTTTCCTGCGAGTTGATAGCAACAAAGTGGAGCTCTTCAGCTACCTCTCCACCATGCTTGCAGAGTCCTTTCAAGAAGGCAAGGAACTGGTCGTCACTGATGGGGAGCAGGTGATCTGTGTTCCACAGCAAGAGGATGTCAACTCACTCGCACCATGCAACCAAGAAGAGGCAGACACCCGCATGATGCTACATGTAGCACATGCTGCACAACATGGTCACCACCAGATACAGGTTCGAACAGTAGACAGTGACGTCGTGGTCCTAGCAGTGATGGTAGTCCAGAAACTACCAGCTGGAGACGAACTCTGGGTAGCCTTTGGGACAGGCAAGAACTACCGCTACATTGCAGCCCATGAAATAGCTTCCTCCCTTGGTCCAGAGAAGGCATGTGCTCTTCCAATGTTTCATGCCATCACAGGGTGTGATACTGTGTCAGCCTTCGTCGGACATGGGAAGAAATCTGCCTGGGCAACATGGAACACGCTGCCAGAACTCACTGATGCCCTGCTGAGTCTGGCAAATGCACCCACAAGCATCCAAGAGGATACAATGCATGTCATCGAGAGGTTTGTCATACTCCTGTATGACCGCACAAGCAAATGCAAGGACGTCAACAAGGCGAGAAAGCAGCTCTTTGCAAAGACGAACTCTGTTCAGAACATCCCGCCAACCTATGCTGCTCTGGAGCAGCATGTGAAGAGATCTGCCCTTCAGGGTGGTCATGTCTGGGGCCAGGCATTGGTACCAACGCCCGTGCTCCCTCCACCAACAGACTGGGGCTGGCATCGGAGTGATGATGGGCTCTACACACCACTCTGGACCACACTCCCTGAGGCATCCAAGGCCTGCTATGAGCTGGTGTCTTGCGGATGCAAGAAAGGCTGCAAAAACCGCTGCAAGTGCAAGAACGCTTCACTGCAATGCACTGGTCTATGTTTCTGTGAAGGCGAATGCCAGTAGATTGGGACAGAAAACTTGCTAACCAACATTATGATCTGTAGACATTCATAATTCTGGTGACCAGATTTGAAAAGTTCGGAATCATAATTAACATAGTGTGGCAAAATCTACGTTATTGTATTACATGTATGTACTGCAGGATTACACAAGTACTGTGCCTAGAGACTGGGCTTTTGGTCGACTATATAACTACAATCTGACCATACTGTAAACTTCCCGTACTCTGTGTATTATTTTGACTAGCAATTTTGCCAGCAATTTGAAATAAAAAAGCAACTTGAGCAATTAAAGTGTGTTCCTGAAATCAGGTACTGGTTATTAGAGGTATTATGTCATTGAGTATTGAAATCTTCATCAAATGTCCACTTTTTCCACAAAATGGCGGCCAGTTTGGGGGCCATTTTTGAGAAGATTCATCTAAATATCTGTTAAACATTTATTGATGTTAATTCTGATGTAAAAAAAGGGAATTTTGGCCCATCTCGCACCAAACTAACGACACATAATGAAGTCTATGTAATGACGCTAATGTTAAATGGCGGCCATTTTGAACAATGGCCGCCATATCTTCCTAAGGGCTAATCTTGAATGCCTCCATATCCAAAAATGTTTAGAATATATTAATCTACATGTGTGCCAATTTTGGTGCTTTTAGACCAATTTGAACAATTGGTCTGCTATGCCGCTGTACTACACCGTGATCTAACGGTAAATTCTCAATATTTTTAATATACATTTCTTTTTATTTATTCATTCTGATTGAAGTTTAGTCAGCTTTACAATTATGCCTTTAATTTTTCCTTGTCTTTATTTGTTACGTCGTAACAATGAAACACGTCAACATAAGTAGGTCAGAAAATCTGAAAATTTTGGCACTAAAAAAGAAGCTACTTTTAATACATTTACACCTCACTTACTAATACATTTGTTGAAAAGAGGTCCCATCCATGTGAAAGATCTACAATGTTACAAAATCTGCGTATTATAAAAAAAAGAAAAAATCCTCAAACATAATTATTGTATTCTTCATGAATTTCTAAAAAGTATTTACGATTTTTTTTCAAAAATTCCATGTTCTTTTTTCATAATTTTTAGTATTCCGGTTGTTCTTGTTCTTTTTTACATTACTAAAAAGTTCAATATTTTGCCAATATGATGCAACAAACCAGTTTTAATCTGTTATAGTTTGGACGTACCGATTGAAAAAAAAAATCGCAAACGTCATTTTACAGCTAAGGCCATATGTGCTGCACCTCACCCCGACTTTTGTAAGGGCATAAAAACCAAAACATAAATTTTTATTTAAAAAAATACTTGTATATAATTTGCTAATGTTAATCCTTTAATGACCTTACCCAGTTTCCTCAAGTCTGATATAAAATAATATGCAAATATAAAACCCTTTCCTTATCTTAGTTTTCTTATTTGTAAATATTGAAATAAGAGAAAATCTCACCTGAGGTTTAATTCCTTGTTGGGTCCCCTTGACCAGGGCGAAACGAGTGATGGTACCCATCACTGTTTGTTGTTCCGATAGGACCATTTATTTAGCTGAGAGTTAGCGGGAATCGAAGTCGTAGCCCGATAATAAATCTGTGTACTATATTCGGCCGCAGCCCGCTAATCACTACAACGAGACTTAGAGAGAGAGAGAGAGAGAGAGAGAGAGAGAGAGAGAGAGAGAGAGAGAGAGAGTTTCCACAGGTTTGACCAGTACCCAAGAGACATCATTGTTCTTTCCTTGAGTGAATGACCTTTGTTCACCTAAGCAGCGAGTTAGTTACCTTATAAGTTGACCGTCGCGAGTTGTAGCTAGACTTGAGAGATAGACACACGAAGATTAGGGAAAGAGAGACTCCAGAGGCCGACTCAGTCAAAATAATTGAATACTATACTCAAGGTCTATAGAATACGTATTCTATAGACCTTAACTGTACCACCAAAACGCGAAAGCCTCGGCGGGGTAATCCTAAATCCACGTGGGAGAGATTCCGTTGAAAAGGTCTTTTTCCACGAAAAAAGATTCCATACTTCCTTTTCTTGATAAAGTTGAACCAGTGACAGTTTGTCTCATAACAAACAAATTGTTTACTTCTAAATATATCAATTTCTATTATATTGCTTGATGACACACTTATCTCTTTGAAAGCATCTTGGCTTTGCTCCCAACACGTACAGATATTACGTATATGTAAACTAAATATCCTATATTCATGGGAGTGTATTTTTTAATCTTTGTATTTCTTTCTTATTTCAATATCTTCTGTTATGTAAATCCATATATAATTGTAAAATCTTTGCAAAAAAATACTGAAACAAATTACTATTGGAAATGATGAGTTGTTTACGATAGTAAGCAGTTTTATATTGTTTTCTTTTTATTTTTTCTGAAATTGATAAGTTATCAATTCAAATCTATAAAAAAAAACAGATTATACAATTTTTGGGACTCAGGTTATCTATGGGTAAAAAATCTAAAAAAAAAAAAAAAAAAAAAAAAAAAAAAAAAAAAAATTCAACTCTGCCGCTGGTCTGCTATTCTGAGTATTACAGATGGCATCTTCATCCTTCCAAGAACAATTACTCGCAAGTTTCTAAACTACGTCATTCATCTTTCCTCATAAAAAAAAAAAAACTGGAACTAGATGCCTTCGACTAAATGAAGAACAGGTTTACTCTTCCCCGGGGACATATTGGAGGAAAGTAACCACGTGGGAGAACATGCACATGTTTATCCAAGCTTGATCTAATCCAGACACCGTGGTTAGAATGCAGTCTTCCCCAGTCCCCAACGCGGGTACCCAAGGTTGATTCCTAAGTGAACTGTATCGCCTCTTATGGACTTGATGAATAATTGAATGTGGTGGTTCACAGACAGAATAAAGAGGGCCTAAAACGTCTTAATAAAAAACTTGTTATATACCAGAAGGATAACACCGAGATAAAAGCGTCTCACACTCACGAGTGCGACGTGACGTCACTGGGTTACATTTCCTGTATGTAGTCAGTCGACCGGGTGTGCATCATAACACTCTTATCATTGTAGATGTAAAGTTTGCTAACGATCAGCTGATCTATTTCACAGCGGTAACACTAGACACAGAGAAATTTGTTTCTTCAATTGTTCAAAAGATATATGTATTCTTTTCAGCTTCTGATCCTTTCAACAATGTTTTTACTTGTTCATCACAGCTTACATCTCTCTCTCTCTCTCTCTCTCTCTCTCTCTCTCTCTCTCTCTCTCTCTCTCTCTCTCCTAAAATGCACTGTCTCATGATGAAAAATTTTTTATATGGGTTCTATACCATTCCCTTCTTTATAATGCAGTACAGTACAGTAAATACAGCATATATATACATATATATAGATAGATCGATAGATAGATAGATAGATAGATAGATACTGTGTGTGTATATATATATATATATATATATATATATATATATATATATATATATATATATATATATATATATATATATATACATATATATATATATATATATATATATATATATATATATATATATATATATATATATATATATATATGCGTGTGTATATATACAACATGTAAGGCCGTTTCTAGTCTACTGCAATACGAAAGCTTCAGATATGTCAATTCATGTAAGGGGTTTTTGTCAGTTTTCAACATCACGATGCCCAGTGCAGATTGGTGATAGTGGGATATTTTCGTTGTTTTCACCACAGCAAAACAACCTAGTATGAGTGGCCCTGACTAGTACATCTTTGCTGATTATGGCGATGGGTAAACCTTTTCACCACGTTTAGGTATCACCAATCACAAAGGATATATATATATATATATATATATATATATATATATATATATATATATATATATATATATATATATACATACATATATATATATATATATATATATATATATATATATATATATATATATATATATATATATATATATATTAAACCTACATAATAGGAATTAGACAGGGACATCCCATCTCTCCTAGTATTTCAAAACATGCCTAGAAGTTTTTAAAAATTTAGATTGGATAAATTTAGGTATCGATATTAATGGGGAATGCTTAAAAAACTCAAGATTAGCAGATGATATAGGACTGTTTAGTGAATTATGGGATGAATTGCAAAACATGAAGATTTGAATAGGAAAATGTGGACTGAAAATGAATGAGTAAAACTACGACTATGCTCAATGAAAATCATAGACAACAAATAAGGGTTACGGACGAACCTCTTGATATTGTTAATGAATATAAGTATTTAGAACAAACATTGAGTGTTTCCCCAGGTAATGAGACCCAAATTCGTAGAAGGATAAGCAGGGGATGGAGAACATTAGGTAAACAATGAGATTATGACAAGTAAAACTCCTACCTGTATTAACTTATGCATAGAAACTTAATGAGCTATGGAAAGAATGGTGGAAATAACCTACGAGGCAAAAAAAAAAAAACATGGATACGAGATCAAACTAAAGTGGAGGATATCTTAACATATAAGAAAAAGAAATCGAAATGGGCAGCACATATAATGAGAATGACAGATAATAGATGGACATTAATAATACCATATTAGGTCCCTAATGATTACAAAATAAGCAGGGAAAGAAGAGAAGACGATGAATTGACGAGCTACAAAAATATGGGGTATAAATTGGTTTAGAAAGACCATAACCAGACGCGAGTGGAAGGACATGTCTGAGCAGGGTTTTCTCCTGCAGTGGACTTAAAATGATCGATGGCGATGGCGGTGGTGATGATATTTTATATATACACACATATATATATGTATGTCTGTATGATGTGTAAATATATACATATATATATATATATATATATATATATATATATATATATATATATATATATATATATATATATATATATATATATATATATATATATATATATATATATATATATATATATATATATATATATATATATATATATATATATATATATATATATATATATATATAGATATAGATATATATATATATATATATATATATATATATATATATATATATATATATATATATATATATATATGTATTCAAATTATATATATATATATATATATATATCTATATATATATGTGTGTGAGTATATATATATAATATAGACGTGTCACATGATGGTTTCTGTTATGTAGTACACAGGCCCCCTCTCTCTTTTCTAGAAAGCACTATCCCTTGTTGAATATTCATTTAATACAGCTCTCTCTCTCTCTCTCTCTCTCTCTCTCTCTCTCTCTCTCTCTCTCTCTCTCTCTCTCTCTCTCTCTCTCTCTCTGAAATGCTTTTATTCGTTAGATGACGCCGCTAGATGTTAACATGCCATCTTTACAATTATATGTTTTGCTAGTGAGAACCGCTTTAAAAAAAAAAAACTAAATTTTGTAACTTGTAAATCTCTCTCTCTCTCTCTCTCTCTCTCTCTCTCTCTCTCTCTCTCTCTCTCTCTCTCTCTCTCTCTCTATGGTAACAAGCTGTTGTCCATTACACAAGATTCTGATCTGAAAGAATTTCTTTCTTAATAATTCACTGAGGAATTTGAGGGGTCGAAAAGTATTCTTACCATAACGTTAACAAAAAAGGGCGAGAACGGAATGGTCTTACTTGTATAGTCCAACTCTACGTTGACTAATACAATTGCTACTCCAATATGAGTCCTCAGCGGCATCAATTCAGGATCCTTATTTACATTGGTTTCCCTTCAAAATAGGATTTCTTGCCATTTCCTAAAGTAAAATCCGACTTTACCGTTGCATTGCTACTATTTTGCTAATAAGCAAGTTACTTTCTTTTATATTTTATTATACCCTCTTATCTCTCACTGACCTAGATAAGGAATTATGTATTTGAAAGTTAGTCGACTGAGGTGGGACGCAATTAGGTTAGTGATATTATGGGCCAAACAATCTCTCCTTTCAAAGATTTGTTGAAAACAGAAAGCCTTCCCGATTTATTGGGAAAAGGCACAAAAATTATTACATACACAACAAAATACATGCACACATCTATGCATATATTTATCTATCTCTCCACCTAATCAACGATAATATACTGTATACATATCTATATACCTGAAAATTATATATACAATATATATATGTATATGTGTGTGTATATATATATATATATCTTATATAGTATATATATCATATATATATATATATATATAATATATATATATATATATATATATATATATATATATATATATATATATATATATATATATCAATTTAGTGAAAGTAAGGGTAAGAAGAATTCAAAGCCGTTCGTCATAAATAACTGGAAGGAGACGAAGAGATTGCTAATTTGATATTTGACTCTATTGAAACAACAAAGCCACGTGGAACTTTATTGTTAGCAAAGGTAAAAAAAAAAAGTCACTTGGATCACTCCAAGTTCAATAACATTGCTCTGAAGTCTTCATGTTGGGAGTTTATTGTACCTGTGGTAGTTTACTAGTAGGATGATATAAATATGAAATGAGACTTATGAAGCAGTGTTCAACAAAAAACGCATTTGTAAATAGATTGAAATTCTAGAATTCCACTGATTGATATGCAAATACTGTATTCGCAATACATTGAAAAGAATGGTAACAATCTAGGTCTAAAGAATATCATTCAGAACTTAGTAAAAATGGTAATAATGGATAATGACTTCCGTACTCACAAATGCAACAAAATGATAGTGGTAATGAAATTCATTTGAAAAATCGGGCGAGGTCCCAGAGCGTCGCCTAAGGGGAGATTAACCGGTGATGAAGTGTGGGACAGAAGTGGGAAAAGATGTAGACAAAGAAGAAGAAGAAGAATAAAACTTATTTATTTATTTGTAGACATCAAACAGTATTTTTCTCCAGATTTTGTAATACACTTTGTCGGCCAATTTCAAACTATACTTGCAAGCCATCTGCAAGCCTGTTCTACTGAAGTGGCGAGCCTTAAAATCTCACTAATGTTTGATCATGCATTATAAGACTTTTAGGCTATGTCAGTATAATAAAACACACATGTCAATTGAACGACCTCTGACAACAGAAATTGGGCGATAGGAAACTGCCAAGCATTTGAATTGGATAGACATTTCTTTCGCTCAAATATCGTGACGAGCTAAATTAAAACACTGCTTTTAGGGTATAAATGGTATGTAAAGAGTCAAATTTGGTCCACTGATCCTCTATCAGAGTGTAGGTAATAATGGCCATGGAAGAAATGGCCATGGTAAAAATGGCCATGGTAAAAATGGCCATATGGGTAAGGTAGGTAAAAATGGCCATGGCCAAAGCCAAGAGTCGATACTGACTACAAAAAAAATAGTATTAAAAAATATTAAGAAAATATAAGATAGGCCGAAGTCTAAATTATTACTTATTTTGTAAAAAGCAAATACAAAAAAAGTTTCATTCTGAGAATGCTCGTGTTTTAAACACTCTATTGTCTGCTCTAGATATTTTTATGAATAAAGAGTTTTGATCTGGCTCTGTTTTGCATTTAGGATATTTGAATTAGGAGATCAACCTGATCACAAATTATGAAATATGTTCACTAGATCAAAAGAAATGAGAACAATTAGTTAAGTGAAGCTTAAATTACAGGTGTACTTACAAAATGGATGAATGATTGAATGAGTCTAAATTTTTAGAGATCAATAGAAATAAGAACAATTGTTTAAGTGAAACAGAAATTACAGGTGTACTTACAAAATGGTTGAATGATTATATGAGTCTAAAATTTTAGAGTTCAAAAGTAATGAGTTCTGACACTTCAAAAGAAAGAAGAACAATTAAACGGTGAATGGTAGTTGACTTTAATTACAGTAATTTACAGCAACTCTTCCCATTTTGAGTATAAATAGAAGATACCAGTTTGGTAAATCATTTACAAAGATGGAGACTACAAGTAATAAAGGCAGAGAAAAGATATGTGTTAATGGATATATGTACACTAGGCACAGCACGACAAACAACTACAGACATTGGAGATGAACCAAGCGAGGATCTGGTTGTAAAGGGAGACTCAGAACACCGGTTGACACACTTGAAGATCCAGTGTCTGTGAACGTCCATAACCACCAACCAAACGAGATTGAAGTTCAAGTTATAGTTGCTAGAGTGTCAATGAAGAGAAGAGCCACAGAAACAAGGGACAAACCAAGCAACATATACCAGGGAGTACTACAAGAACTGGATGATATGACAAGGGCCTTCCTTCCACAAGAAGCAACCTGTAAGCGGACAATACGGAACCAACGAATTGCTTATCTGCCACCTGAACCAGCAAGACTGCAGGATTTACAGTTAAAGGGTGCTTGGACTGAGACAAGTGATGTCCAGCGAAACCAGCTACCAAGGTGTTTCTTACTCCATGACAATGGCCCAGACACAGACTCCAGAGTTATCATCTTCGCGACTGATGACCACCTTCGATTACTTGCAGAAGCTGACACCTGGCTGATGGATGGATGCTATGCCATTGCACCAGCTGGATTTCTCCAACTCTACACAATTCAAGTACCACTCAGGTCAATTGGCATACCAGTTGTCTACGCCTTACTCCAAAGAAAGACACAGGCGACCTATGAAGAAATGTTTCAGGCCATTTAGACAGCTTGTGAGGAACGGAGATTACAACCAGACCCTGAGAAAATCATCCTTGACTTTGAGGCAGCTGCAATATCTGCTGTTAAACAATGCTTTGGAGATGACATTGGTATTCAAGGTTGTTTTTACCACCTTACCCAGTCAACCTGGAGGAAGGTTCAAGAACTGGGACTGACTAATCGATACAGAGAAGATGCACAGTTTCGGCTACTATGTGGTAAACTCGATGGGCTGGCGTTTCTTCCCCCTGGTGATGTCCGAGAAGGAATGGAACTCCTGATAGCCTCAGCACCTGATGATGATGAAGTAATGGAGCTACTGACATATTTCGATCGGAATTATGTAACTGGTACATACAGAGAGAGGCCAAGAAGAGACAACAACCAACTGGTTCTGCGTCACATCCCACCACGCTTCCCTCCGAACATATGGAATCTCCACAATGCAACAGTAACCAACAATCCAAGGACTAACAACATATGTGAAGGTTGGAACGCTAGGTTCCAGTCTTTGGCAGGCCATAACCATCCTACCGTTTGGAAGCTGATTAAGCTGCTGCAAGGGGAGGAGGCAGTCGTGTCAACCAAGGTTCTACAAGATTCAGTTGGAAACCCACAAGTAAAAAGAGTAAAGAGAGTGTATGTCCAACAGTAACAACGCCTGCAGACTCTTTGTGTTGACTACGCAGCTGGGAGAAGAGACCTTGATAACTTTCTGAGAGGTGTTGGGCACAACATTCACCTGTAAAGATGTGATTTCATTCTGATGAACTTTTATTGTGTGCTTATTTGCTAATGTTCTACATGTGTATATCTTTTCTCTATCTAAACATCATTAAAAGATAAAATCAATGAATATATATTTTAAGTTATCACTTGGTTTTGGGCTTCATATTTATCGATAATTTATTGAAGATTACTTAATCCTTTCACGACTTTTGGATAATCAAATAAAAAAATCAAATAATATGCTTGCAAGAAAGATGTCTTTATAGTAAACAAAGTTTAGGCCTATGAGTAAACTGCTTTTTATAAAATAAGTAATAATTTTGATTAAAATATAAAACATAAGCATTTTCTTCAAAATGAGGCCTATCTTATATTTTCTGAATATTTTTAATACTATTTTTTGTAGTCAGTATCGACTTTTGGTTTTGGCCATGGCCATTTTTAACTAGCTTACTCATATGGCCATTTTTACCATGGCCATTTTTATCATGGCCATTTTTTTACCATGGCCATTTCTTCCATGGCCATTATTACTGTACACTCCTCTATCACTATAGATAACCAAAACACCAAATTTCAACATCACGTCTTTTCATTATCAAGAGGTTACAATCCATCCATTAGGGTAGTAAATTTGATTGTAGAAAAATAAATTTGGCTATATTCCAGCAGAGGCTCTTGTTTCTTCACAGTCGAACGTATGAAGTAGCATCGACTAAAAACTACTTATGATGTTAAAAGCATTGACATTTTATTTCGATTATGCCATATGATTGACAACTTGAATGTAAAAGTAATAAAGCCAGCATACAATTGTTTTATATATCATTCATCTAAAGATGTTATATACCTTGTTTGTTTAAAATTCTTCCTACTGTAAATCATTACAAAAATGTAAACAAGTGTTAATGTCTTATTAAATAATATTGTCATCTTTCAAAAATAACAATTATTTGGGAAATAACAAATCATTTTAAGAGATTAAAAACAACAATAAATCGATAAAATTTTCTTCAAAAATTATACCGAATTTCTACGTAAAACTTGAAAGCATATAAAATCCTTAGATCACCAAGATTCAAGTAATTATCTTATGACGTAACACATTACCAGTGAAAGCTGCGTTTCCCCATAAAACAAAACACCAAGAAATATAAAGCAATAGGAGGATGGGTGTTACTTCAATATCTAGCAACCCTCATCCCTACTCTACCCCAGCCTTGCTCAAGGGCAATTAACCCCCCCCCCCCCCCCCCCGTAAACTCAACCAGTTGTAACGGACACCAAAGACATGAGTTTCGATTTCCTACAGTTGAAGTTCATGGCACCTGCTCAGTCCATGACTGCTTCATATATATATAAACTCTGAAAAGAAACCGTCTCTTGTGTATCCACATTCATACTTCTTTGAGTTCCCTGGGAATAAGGTAAGAGACTTTAAAACTTACGATTATATTTTGTTATTCATTCCCGGATATTCTTAGCACTCTTTATATTATTATTATTATTATTATTATTATTATTATTATTATTATTATTATTATTATTATTATTATTACTTGATAAGCTACAACCCTAGTTGGAAAAGCAGGATGCTATAAGTCAAGGGTATCCAACAGGGAAAATAGCCCAGTGAGAAAAAGAAATAAGGAAAAATAAAATATTCTAATAAGAGAAACATTACAATAAATATCTCCTATATAAACAATAAAAACTTTAACAAAACAAGACAAAGAGAAATAAGATAGAATAGTGTGCCTAAGTGTACCCTTAAGCAAGGGATTCTATTTTCTTTATACAGTCTATTGAATTCCAGACAGGAATCAAGACTAAAAAAAAAAAAAAAAAAAAAAAAAAAACGAGCTTTGAAAGTAATGGACTATTATATCAATAGATTATGATAGAGATGAATAGATTTTGTTTATTATCCTCGTAGAAGATTTCCTAGCTTCAAGATTATCTTTAGAATAAAATTCCATTTAATAATAACTCAATATCATTCATCATCTATTTAGCTTTGTGATGATGATCATCAAAAATAATTAAACAGATCTAAAGCAAAGAGACTGGCTCAATGTCAACACTGGATAAAGTATAGCATGGTAGTTTATTGAAAAACCGACAAAACGTACAATTGTGATATATGTTTGATGCGGCTAAATTTCACAGGGGGACCCGAACTGATGCAAGTCGAAATAAATCATTGACCTGGCAGAAGCAGGATTAATAGAGTACTCAATTAATCCAGGGCAGAACGCACTGTACTGTTAGATGACAAGGCGTAACTTATATCGGGGTCAAGATCTCGAGTTCAAGGTAGTACTCAGGGCTGATTTGTGGAGCTCTCAACCAGAGGGATAATGGAATGAACCTCCGTTTATGCAAGTCAATCAATTGACCTCATAACCAAACTTGTTCTAGAACTCTTTTTCTATTGCATTCCCTTTTGGTAATTTTTAACTTCTCCTTTAGCTCTGTCTCGTCGACAGGCCTATCAATATGGATTTGATTTCTGAAACAACCATGCGTCACCTATTATCTAAAACGATCTCTTGTCCAAAAGGTCTCAAGAATAAACTGTAAATTTTTCGAGTACAATTTAATGATTTCAAATCTAAATAATAAAATCTACAATGAAGCAATTGGCAGGAGGAGAAAATGGATTTATCCCTCGAGATCAAAACTAGTTAATACACAAGTGCACATTTATTAAGTCTACGTCATGAGGCGGATATGTGATCATTCATTTTGATTGACAATTAATATTTCATGGCTACTAATTTTTGTAAACCTCCGATTGGAATGAGTTTAAACAGGCATTACGCTGACGGAATTTGGCAAGACGTAATTGTCTTGCAAGTTTCACTGCTACCACTACGTCCTGAATTAAGGGTCGAAGAGAGCCCTAATATCCGATCTCGCGACCATCACAACTTGGTATTTTAATCCTATAAATTGTTAGGTTAAACTATTTGAAAGAGACTATGTTCATGAATCTGGCATTCGAAATTAGAGTTAATGGTCAGCGGAGAGAGATAATGTGAAGTTCTCACGAGATGTCCGGTTCCGTTACCGAGAAAATTTGCGTGAAGAAACTCGACTGATAATTATAAGATTTTCAAAAAATACACACAATATATATATATATATATATATATATATATATATATATATATATATATATATATATATATATATATATATATATATATATATATGATATATATGTAATATATATATATATATATATATATATATGGAATTCTCCTTAGATATATATATATATATATATATATATATCTATATCTCAAAAGCAATCCCAAAGGAATTCTCCTTAGACTTATTACTCAAACAATTAATTCTCATAGTGCTTCTGGGTATTGCAGCATTACAAGTGTAAGTGATCCGTCAAAAAAGACAACTGTATATTTAGTTAGATATGCCCACACGCACACACATTCAACCCTACTCACCACCTCCCCGTTTCCTACCTATAACCAACAGGTTCGGTAATTTCTGGATGTGATTCCCCAGTGTACCTCTTGTGGTAACCCTCTCCATCAAGGTATGACTACTACTCTCACCCCTACCACTCAGCGTGACAGGGAAGAATACATCTCTATATATATATATATATATATATATATATATATATATATATATATATATATATATATATATATATATATATATATATATATACATTATATATAGATATATATATATATATATATATATATATATATATATATATATATATATATATACCAGACGTTTGCTCTACATTATATAGGGGAAGATTCAACTTTGTGCACCAGTCAGTCTACGTGCTACTAAACTCCAACCTTATGATCTCCTTTATTTTTATATGAAACTTTATTGACACCTGGTTCTGTAGCTGAACACAGTATTGAATTTTTTATCATTGTTTTTAATTAGAACCTGATGAAACCCTTCAAGGTAAAATGACTACATTTTTTTTACTATAAAATATCTTAAGATCTAAAGCTGATGAAGTCATCGTATCGTATTATTTGAAATAGGAAAATATAACCTGTCATCAATATTATAAGAATTATACTTTAATAATAACCAACAATATCATTCTATTTATGTAATGGAATATTCATATTTGCATAAAAATAATGTAATGGTGTGTGCAAAAAGATACTACTAGACAATAAGGTAAATATGAATCGTATTCCCACATATGTAGTAATTGCAAGTAATAAGTTCTAATATGTTGTACTTATCGTGGTTTTTTTTTTTTTCAGTATAAAATGTCTTCTATCACTACTACGTCGTTATTTGTGGCTATGTTGTTCGCCTTCGTTGCGAATAGTATCTCCACTGGGGTCCCACGTGATCCACATACCGTAGTCTCTCTTTGCATTGTGGCCCCGTATTGTCCGTGCACCCCTCTCGTGCACGAAGAGATCATCGGATGCAAAAACTTCTGCGACAAGCCTGGGCAAGCTGGCAAGCAGTACTTCTGTTGCGACGAGGACCAAGGTCCAAGTGAGTGATTTATAGTATCAGTTGAAGAAAGCTGAATTATTAGTACTCGCCACTCAGAGTTGCACGAGTTTAAAGTCAGAATGATAACGTAAAGACTACCAGTTGAGATGCGCTATACATAAAACAGCCAGAAAGGAGAATAAATTAGTCAAAAAACCTTTCTTCGAAAGTCATTAGCATAAATAGCCGTGGAAATATTAACCAGTCAAACATATCAATGAAATAATTAAGAGAAATTACTAAAGCTGTATTTCCCATACAAATGTTAGGAATAAGGGCCACTTATGACATTTGAGAGCCAAGTGAGGTGTACCTTGAGTGCAAAGGGAAATAATCTGTATGACAAATTTAATACACTAAAAATGGAAAAGCTTCGATTGCTGAATTTTAGAGCAGTTTCTTAGAAACTAATGTTAAATTTTATTGTATGTTATGATTGTAATAGTTATCTCAATGGCTGTTTGAATTTATTTAAGGACATTTCGTTATAGCAATAGATTGGGGAATAATGTTATATTTTGTTTTCAGAAATGCTTGTCGGTTACATTAAGTCCAGTTAATGCTATAATACTAGTGCCCATTGTGTGTTCCTTTTTTTCAATGAGTTTAAGGTAATTCTTTCCTTACAGTGAAAATATAATGCATAGATTATCCCGTAGAAATTCGCCGTAAAAAACCTACCTTTGTGGCCCACTTGCATAACCAGCATTTCTTTAACAAAAAAAAAAAAAAAAAAAAAAAAAAAAAAAAAAAAAAAACACTCATTTCCCTTTTTTTCAGGAAGTCACCAAGGAACTTGTCCAAGAACCAACTTTGAAAATGACGAAATTGATCAGTTATGTGACGACCCACAAAAGATCTTGTGTGACGGTGATGCAGACTGCGTTTCAGACCAGAAATGCTGTTACACAGCCGATACACAGCATCGCATCTGTCGCAAAGTGGCTTAGGGTATCCACCGATTGACAGCTGGTGGAGAAAACATTAATCGCAGATTCTCAAGATTGTATCTCTGTTCCCAGATGGGTTAAAATCTGCAATATTGACGCGACACCTCATCTAAATAAATGACAGACCCAAGGTCTATAGATCTTGGACAGAACTGTAATCCAGTTTTCTCCACGTCATTGATATTTATTATAAGTCATTCCTAAATACAGTTATTGTCCTTTGAAATTATTTAATGAATATATGATGCTCATATTGTTACCGTCAGTTTCAAACAACTCCATGCAATGATTCTGTTATGCAGTTTTATTTCATTACGTAATATAATATAGCATGTTTTTCTTATGGTTTCTCTTACATATGAACAACGAAATATGCACAGTTAGGTGCATTTTATTTTCTTCTGCTCGTATATATTCTATTTAAATTTAAATGCTTTCATATTCATTACATACGTTCATTTATAATATTGTATGTATGCATGTATGTATGTATATATATATATATATATATATATATATATATATATATATATATATATATATATATATATATATATATATATATATATATATACATTATATATACAGATACAGTATACTGTATATTTCATTTTTATTTAATATTATGCGTGCATGCACTTGTGTGTATGTTTACGAGTAAAACTTACTTGTTCTAAGGTAGCCAACGGTTGGTCATTGTAACAGAATTATTGTATTTTAGAGTAAATTTTAATACACTGGTCATTGACCCTTTTTGAAGTAACCAGTAACATGAAATAAGAAGAAAAATGTCTTTTGACCCGTGAGAAAATGAAAAATGTAAAACAAAAATGATTCAATCTGGAGCAAGATTCAACAGAAATTGAGTTAAGAAGGATAGTGATTGTTTAAGAGGTGTATTAAAGAAAAAAATTTATATGATACACAGGAAACTTTAGACAGAAATATTATGACATAACAGAAGACTTTCGGTTGCCTTAGTAAGAACCTTGATGAAAACTTTCCCTAGGTAGCCATAAAAGATCCAGTTTAATTACAAGAGACCACTAGATACCAAAGACTGTTGTCATTATCATAGTTCGGAGCAGGACGACAACTGTAGTTGTTCTAAAATATTTATAGTTTAATGTTCAAAATTTTCATCCATTTTCTATCTAAATCGAAATGTGAATTCAACCTCGTTAGGATAAATAAACTTACTCAAAGGTAAATTTTTTTATATATGAAAAAAATAGATTCTAACCAAATCTGCTACTCCAACTCAGAACAATGAAGCTATGTAGTGTTCAAAGTTGGTTTCATAAGTAAAATATAAAGAACATCAAAAAACTTTTCGACTCCCTCGGAATTAAGTGTTTTTAATTTCAACAAGATTTCAACCAGCAGAGGAAAGTTCCTTGTGGAATAAAAGTGTGACAGCCGAGAGAAAGGTTGACTCAATGGCAGGATGCAATCAACTGAGTAACTTTATTAAAGAACACTCTCCTTTATATAAAAAACCTCAAGGCAGCAGGAATTTTCATGTTCGAGAAACAGACAATGTTAGAGAGGAAACACGCAGACATGTTTATTCTGGTTCATTTTAGTGCGAGGGAAGAGCGCAGATACAAGCATAATATATACAAAATAATTTATGTACGATCGTGTGACACATGGTTGGTACATGGCTCCCCCCCTAAAAATTACATACTGTACATGTTAAATAGGGCGCCCTGATCTAGAGAGGCAAACTGTAGGCGGATCATCTGGCAGTAGATAAGCAGGTTTTAGACGATCAATGGAGACCCAGTCTTCTTTGCCACAAATGTTTAGTAGGAATGCTTTTGGACTGCGTCGGATCACAAGGAAAGGGCCCGTGTAAGGGGGCGTTAGCGGTGGCTTGGTAGTGTCATTGCGCAGGAAGACGTGCGTTGCAGAGTGCAAGTCTGTTGGTATGTGAGTAAATTTTCCCACGACGTGACGTATGCGCTGGAGATCATCGGAGGAGGTTGTAGGAGGAAAAAATTCGGCATACACCATTTCAGCTGGCGAGACGTCGAGGGCGTCTTTAGGAGTGGTCCTTAGTCCCAGGAGGACCAAGGGAAGCTGAGTAAACCAGTTGCAATCCTTGCAGCGGGACATCAAAGCTGCTTTGAGGGTGCGATGAAAACGTTCAACCATTTCATTGGCAGCGGGGTTGTAGGCCGTTGTCTGATGTAGGGTGATGCCCAGGAGATTCGCTAATGATGTCCACAATTGAGAGGTGAAAGTGGTTCCCCTGTCAGAAGTAATATGCTCAGGGATACCAAATCTTGCAATCCATCCAAAGAGTAAGGCAGATGTACATGAGGTGGACGTTGCAGTTTCCATGGGAATAGCTTCAGGCCAACGGGTGGAGCGGTTAATGACGGTAAACAGGTAACGATGTCCTTGTCATGTGGGTAGGGGGCCTAAAACGTCGACATGAATGTGTGCGAAACGACGCTGAGGTTGAGGAAAGATGCCCACTCCTGAATCCGTGTGTCGATGTACTTTGGAAGTTTGGCAAGAAGTACAGGCACGGACCAATCCTTAGCATCCTTAGAAATGCCGTGCCAAATGAGCTTTGCCTTCAGCAGCTGTACAGTAGAACGGCACGAGGGATGTGAAAGGCCGTGAATGAAATCAAACACCTGTCAGCGCATGGGAGCAGGAATCCAAGGTCGCTGTCTGCCAGTACTGACGTCACAGAGGAGGGTGGTGTTGGAGTCGTCGAGGGGAAAGTCTTCCCAACGGAGGGACATGCAGGATGTCCTACATGCTTGATATTCTGGATCCTGTCGTTGGGCTTCAGCCAGGGCGTTGTAATCCAATCCCAGTTGAACGGCATCCAACGTGTTTCTTGACAGGGCATCGGCAATGGGATTCATTTTCCCAGGGACGTATTGAAGGATGCAATTGTATTCAGCCACGGCGGAGAGATGTCGGCGTTGACGGGCGGACCAGGCATCAGACTGTCGAGTAAAGGCGTGCACCAGAGGCATGTGGTCTGTGCGAATGACGAAGGGCGTACCTTCTAAGAAATGACGAAAATGACGGACAGCCGAGTACACCGCCAGCAATTCTCGATCGAAGGTAAAATAGCCCTATTCTGTCTTGGACAGTTTTCTGCTGAAGACCAATGGGTGGGGCGAGCCGTTGACCACCTGCTCGAGTACTGCACCAATAGTGACGTCGCTGGCATCGGTGGAGAGGAGAGGGGCATGTGGGATAGGAAAAGTGAGAGCTGCAGCAGTTGATAGGGCCCTCTTTGCACTGCAGAAGGCTGCTTCTTGAAGGGGACCCCACTTCAGGTCCTTTGGCTTGCCCTTGAGGGAGGCATAGAGGGGAGCAAGAGTGGCGGCAATGGCTGGCAGAAAACCGTAATAATAGTTGATCATGCCCAAGAACTCCTGCAGAGCTATGACGGTCGAGGGCGCGGGAAAGTTCTGAACGGCTGCTACCTTCTCAGGGAGGGGCACCTGATAATACCCCTTCAGGAGATCGAGCGTAGAGAAAACCTTTGCTTTGTCGCCGCTTCGGCACGTCACGGGGTAGCCATGTATGTCCTACAGCATTCATGTCAGCTTCAGTTGACGTTGAATAGGCATCCTCTTCGTCAGGGGTGGAGGCGTTGATGGAGGTCTTGAAGTGGCTGTCCATAAGGGCATCGGCTTTGGTCATCTAGTCCTTTATGGGTAAACTATCGACATCGGGTATGGCAGCGCGTATAAGTCCGGGTAAACGGCGTATCAAAAGGGCACGAAGTAGGTTCACCTCACGAGGAGAGCCGTCTGCGGCAGGTTGAAGGCGAGCAATACTGGTCATTTCCCTGAGGGCAAGCGAAGCCCTTTGGTCCCCCAACGGTTGTTGAGAGAGCTGAAAAAGCTTTGCTATACGGGCGGCTGGAGACGGTGAGTACTGCTGCAGAAGGTATGTTTTGAGGGTGTCATACGCTATTGGGGTGTCTCCTTGTTCACAAAGCCAGTCGGATATTTCTGGGAAGGTGTCCTCGGGTATTGCCGCGAAAACATAATCTGCTTTGGTGGTTGAGCGAGTCCCGCCGTTGATGCAAACTCGACTTCTGCGCGCTGAAACCAAGCAAACGACTCTCCGCTGGCGAACGATGAAAGTTTCAATGAAGCAGCCACAGAGCCAACTTCTGTAGAGTCCATCATAGTACCAACGATGGAGGGGCGAGGGGGGTGGGGTTGGAAGGCGGTGGGAGCGAGTCGACTTCCGGGGTCACCAATGTGACGGCCGAGAGAAAGGTTATGACTCAATGGCAGGATGCAATCAACTGAGTAACTTTATTAAAGAACACTCTCCTTTATATATAAAACCTCAAGGCAACAGGAATTTTCATGTTCGAGAAACAGACAATGTTAGAGAGGAAACACGCAGACATGTTTATTCTGGTTCTTTTTAGTGCGAGGGAAGAGTGCAGGTACAAGCATAATATATACAAAAAAATTTATGTACGAACGTGTGACACACGGTTGGTACAAAAGACAGCCTGATAAATCACTGAGGCTAAATAAAAGGTTAATTTGAATGAAGATCAACAACTGCAGAAATCATAATACATAAAATGCATTGTATTTCTGGAATTGTTCACTCTCGCTATTTCCACAATACTAAAACGGATGTATGTATGTATGAGAGAGAGAGAGAGAGAGAGAGAGAGAGAGAGAGAGAGAGAGAGAGAGAGAGAGAGAGTTCGAATACGGGGGCTACGTTTAAGCCATGGAATTCTGTTGTGGTTCATAGTTGTTTTTTTTTAATAACAATCACTCAAAACCAGCAGGTAGAGTCTGATATAATGTAGGTGTTTCTTTGAGTAAATCTCAATCTGATTATTCTTCTTACTCGGTTTCGCTATTCTATCTACTTCTGTTTTTTCCTATCCTCACCGAACTATTTTCTCTATTGGATCCCTTGCCTTAAAGCATCCTACTTTTCCGACGAGGATTGTAGCTTACGTAGTAGTAGTAGTAGTAGTAGTAGTATACTGTACATATGTATATATATACAGTAGTATATTATCATCAATATTATTATTACAAGCTAAGCTACAAACTTAGTCGAAAAAGTTGGATTCTATAAGCCCAAGGGTTCCAACAGGTAGAAAGGAACGTGAGAAAAGGAAACAAAGAAACATAAAATAGTGTGCCTGAGTGTACCCTCAAGCGAAGGAACTCTTAACACAAGACAGTGAAAGACCATGGTACAGAGGCTAAGGTACTACCCAGACTAAAGAGTAAAGGTTTAACTTTGGAGTGTCCTTTTCCTAAATGACCTGCTTCTATCTTGACCAAGAGGAAAGTAGCCACTAAACAAATACAGTGCAGTGGTTAAACACCTTGTGCGAAGAATTTTCGGTGTTGTTATGTGTATGGAGAAAGAGTAGAACGTGTAAGAAATATGCAAGACCAATCTGTGTATGTGCAGGCAAAGGAAAATGATTCACAA
>NC_090728.1:158087923-158110423 GCF_036898095.1 Palaemon carinicauda | reverse complement strand
AAATATGTATTAGAAAAAAAGTACCATCACATCCAGGGAACACAAAAGCGCTGTTGATGATTTTATTGTAAATGAACAAAGCTTCTTATGTTGTGGAAATTTCACTTCACCAGGGTTAATCCAATACTCCAAAATTAAGGACTGAAAGGGTCAGTGTCTAATGAGTCTAGTTTTTGCTTTGAAGCCACCCTCTGCTAGGGTAAATACACAAACACACATTATATATATATATATATATATATATATATATATATATATATATATATATATATATATATATATATATATACATACAATTCACGGATGATTTACTACGAAGAGAATAGCAGAGGTTTCACGTAACAAACTTATTCATTTTAGGACTAAGTGTCCGGAGATCTCAAAATATCATATTCATCAACATGTCTAATCTCAAATTAATAAGCAAAGACGAAACCTTGTTTTTCCTGATTACATGTTCTATGCTCACATAATGTGTTGAAAAATCCATTGTCATATTTTTGGTCAGTTGACACAACGAACTTTTCATCCAACTATACAATGAAAGGAAAATACCTCCTCAGATGTCACCACCAGTAATACAGTAAATTGAATCTTTTCTACACAATACTGTATGTGTGTTTAACTATCAGCAATATGGCATATCATTGGTCCAACTACAAATGCATGAGTCTTAACAGATTTTTTTCATTTATTCTAAAGGAGACAATCAAATTTGTTCATACTGATAAGAGTGTAAACCTGAAACACATGATCAGATGATTCAATGCATCAACCATGACAATTTCGCGTTACAAATCTCACTACATAATAACAATATATGAAAAGCCTGCCCAACATGCAACTCATGTCAAGTAAAAAAATAAAATATGTATAATGTAAACAAAATTTAGAAATATCCTGGGATCACTTACTGGAAAGGTTAAAGTGCACATCGTTGCATCTCAAGATCTGGTATGGAATGTAGATCTGGACTATAAGGCAGGGTGCTGGGACCATGGGTGGGGGGCGGCATTCATTCCCCTTGCATTTGGAAATCCTTTGACTCCATTTGCACAATGCATTCACCGTCAGACACAACTTACCTGGAATATTATAGAGATTCAAAAAACAAATCTTGAAAATTCATATATCTATTTCCACGTAACAAAATATTATTGTTGGCAAATAAAACGGATTTTGAGCAAAGCGAAAAATCTATTTTTGGGTGAGGTAGCCATGTCGTCCTGATGGAAGTTCCTTCGAAGGTAGCTTCCTAGATATATTTGACTACAGTGATATATCCCAGAGAATTTACCAAAGGTATCCAGAATTCTAACTCCTGGAGCGAATATCCCTTGAAATTTTACGAAGGGATATCGCGTAATATCAGAGGACGTATTCTTGACACGTCTCATGGCTATCTACGCCCCCAATAGAGCTTTCACTTCGAGGGGAAAGAGAGGCAATACAAGAATAAGGAGAGTCGTTCCAGAGACATCGCTCTCGACGCTCCCTACTGCTCTGCAAATAGTGCGCCAATCCGCCACCGCGAGGCGCCACCGTCATTCTTTGTAGCTTTGTAGGTGTTGCAGATACAGTACCATAGGGAGGGATTCATTATCCTTTTGTCCTAAAAGAGGGTGGGTCCATCAGGACGGCATGGCTACCTCACCCAAAAATACAGTAGATTTTTCGCTTCGCTCAAAATCCGTTTTTTGGGCTCAGGCCATGTCGTCGTGATGGAAGTGTACCAGAGCATTAATGTATCTGTGGATTTTCAATATTGCCGTTCATCTCGAGCTAAATCTTTCCTCTTTGGTCTTTAGACTTAGAGACACTTGATGTTACTGTTATACATCAATCAGCTGATCATGAAATATGTCATTGCTTCCTGCCCCCTACAGGGAAGAGTCTGGGTAGACTCGAGGAAAAAACCCGAGGATTGTGAGTTCAAGGAACAATCTAGCAAACAGTTTGTATATTAGTGTCATCATATACGTAAAGCATAGTCTGTACTAGGATGGTATTCTGGGCAGGTTACTGTACCTCCTGGGTCTGTCGATGAAGAGACGGACAGGTTTATATATGTGTAGGAAACCTTAAACAGTAAAATGAACAGTCTAGTACGATAAAGTCTTACCTGTTTGCCTGGAACAATATGAATCTTAGTTCCGATATTTACGCAAATATCAAAAGAGTCAAGGATGCTCTGACTTATACATACAATGAAATATTTGGGGCGAAAGAGACGCAAATATTCGTTCTATTGTTTATTACAAAAATACAAATCATGGTTGTAATCAATTACAATGTATGCTGAATAATTCTGCACAAAAGCATAAAAAGTAATAACAGGAATAAATACAGTTTACCTGAAAAGGAAAACATTAGCCACTGTAAGGGAAATATAAAATTTCACTATACATTCTGTTGTTACTAGGAACACTGTGCATATAAGAATGCCTGGCACTTGTGTCAGCTTATTATGCTTCATGTCACCTGTGTAGGGAGAACAGTCCATAGTGTTATCACTTAAACACAAAACTCAACATGATATGCCTTACGAGTCTATCATGTACACCCTTCACTATAAGTCCCGAATAGTGCACTGTTCTTTGCAGTAATCAAGCAGCGGGTTTTATTACACTGCCCGCCGCCACCGTATGAAATTTAATTTCTTGTAATTGCTTCACGTAGTGCTTGAAGAAGACCCTCGAGGACTTCCATCCAGCATAAGCACGAAGGCTTTCAAACGACATCGTTTGGAAGAAATTCAGAGACGAGGCAACTTTTCTCGGATCATGACCTGCGGGTGTACTGTCTGGATCCGCTCTGCGAATGAAGTAGGTGATTTTCGCCCTTATCTGTTTCAAGGATAACACTGAACCGGAAGTCTCTCCCCTGAAAAGCTGACCTCCTTTAAAGTCTGAAGTTCTACGAAGATAGACCTTTAGGCATTCCACTGGGCAGAGGGATGCTTCTTCCTTCAGAGGGCAGATTCTCCAGGGACCCCATCTCTTAGTGGGCAGCTCGTTCTTGGCGAGAAACGTCGGGTCCGGAAAGAGGTTGTTCTCCATTGTCTGTGAACTGAATGTGTCCATCATCCCTCGAGAGGGCCACTATTTCGCTAACTCTGGCTCCCGAGGCTAGTGCAAATAAGAATATCACCTTCTGAGTCAAGTCTTTTAGCGAGCAATCCTCATTGTTCAGGGTTGATGCTAAATGAAGAACTTTGTCCAAAGACCATGAAATGGGCTTAGGAGGAGCTGCGGGTCGAAGTTTAGCGCAGGCTTTAGGGCTCTTGTTGAAGATTTCGTTGGAAAAGTCTACCTGGAAGGCGTAAAGTATTGGTCTGGCCAGGGCGGATTTACATGTAGTAATCGTATTGGCTGCTAAACCTTGTTCATGAAGATGGATGAAGAAGGACAAACAGAAGTCCGGAGAAATCTTCTTAGGTTTCTTCGCCTTGACAAAGGCCACCCATTTTTTCCAGGAAGACTCATATTGTCTTCTTGTTGACTTTGACTTGTATTCTTCTAGGAAGTTAATACTGTCCCTAGAAATCCCAAACCGTTTCTTGACCACTAAGGCAAGAAAATCATGAGATGAAGGTTCTGGGTTTTCACTGATGAAGCTGAGACAGTCAATTTCTGCACTTGCTGAGTCAAAACTGGGTCCGGCAAAGGGATCAGTTTCAGGCGTAGTTCCGTTACCAGGGGGAACCAAACGCTGTTGGGCCACTTGTGGGCCACTATTGCTGCCGTCCCCCGAAAGGATCTTAGTTTGTCGAGGACTTTCAGCAGAAGGTTGGTTGGAGGGAATAGGTAGATCTTGGACCATCTGTTCCAATCTATGGACATTGCATCCATTGCTTCCTAGAGGATCCTCGTACGGGGCTACGTACCGGGGTAGCTTCTAGTTGTCGCTCGTTGCGAAGAGGTCTATTTGCAGTCCTGGGACTTTGCGTAAGATGAAGGAGAACGATCTTGCGTCTAGGGACCATTCTGACTCTATCGGTTTGGTCCTGGATAGAGCGTCCACTGTCACATTACGGAACCCTTGAAGGTGGACTGCTGACAAGTGCCATCTCTTCTTCTCCGCTAGGCGGAGGATGGCTAGTATCACTTGATTTATGTGAGGCGATCTCAAGCCCTGTCAGTTTAGGCATCTCATTATGACTTCGCTGTCTAGAACCACACGGTTGTGGATTGAGCAGCGGAGTTTCAGTTTCTTTAGGGAAAGAAAAACTGCCATGACTTCCAGGAAATTGATGTGGAAGGTTTTGAAGAGGGGAGACCAGGTTCCTTGGACTTTCCGATGATGAGAGTGACCACCCCACCCCTCTTTCGAGGCATCCATGTGAACGGTGACCGACGGTGGGGGTGGTTGTAAGGGAACCTTGTTCTTTAGGTTTTTGGCCTCCGACCATGGCTTGAGTAGGGATCGCAGACGATTTGGTATCGGTGTTTGTAGATCTCTTCGAGCGTTTGATGCGTATTTTCTCCAGACTCCTGATGCATCTTTTAATTGTGCTCTCAATACTGGATCTGTCACTGAGGCGAACTGGAGAGACCCCAACACTGTCTCCTGTTGCCTTCTTGATATCCTTGCGGACTGAAGAAGGCTTCTGACAGATCCTGCTATCTCTTTCCTTTTCTTTGATGGAATAGAAAGGCAGTGCGACTGCAAGTTCCAGTGGACGCCCAGCCACTGAAACTTTTGAGTTGGAGACAGTCGAGATTTTTCCAAGTTGATCTTGAATCCCAAGTGTTCCAGGAACTGGATCACTTCCTTGGAGGCTTGCCTGCACTCTTCTTCAGATGCTGCCCACACCAGCCAGTCGTCCAGGTAGGCTACCACCTGGATTCCCTTTAGGCGTAGTTGATGAATGACTGCATTCGCAACCTTGGTGAATACCCTTGGAGCTATGTTCAGTCCGAAGGGCATGGCTCTGAAGACATACTGTCTTCTTTGTAGTTTGAATCCCAGGTAGGGGGAAACTTGACGGCTGATCGGAACGTGCCAGTACGCATCCGTCATGTCTATGGAGACTATGTATGCCCGTTTGGGCAACAGGGTCCTGATGTGTTGAAGCATCAGCATTTTGAACTTGTAGTTCACTATGAACTTGTTGAGTGGTGACAAGTCCAAAATTACTCTGAGCTTTTCCGAGTCCTTCTTCGGAACACAAAATAGCCTTCCTTGGAATCTGACAGACTTCGCCTTCCTTATAACTCTTTTGCTCAAGAGTTCCTGAACATATTCTTCCAATAAGGGGGTTGAGTGTTGGAAGAATTGAGGGAAGGTTGGTAGAGTTGAGCTCCAACTCCACCCTAGTCCGTTCTTGATTAGGCTGTGGGCCCAGGGATCGAAGGTCCAACGATCCCGGAAGAAGAAGAGTCTCCGTCCTACCGGTAGCATCTCACTTTGAGTGCTGGGTGGAGGATTTACCTCCTTGGCCACGTCCATCCTTGTTGCGTCTACCTCTGGACGGGCGTCTGGAGGAACCTCAAAAGGAACCTCGAGACTTCGGCCGAAAGGTCATAGATTGCCTTTCAAACACTGGGGTGAACATTGGTGACTGAGTCGCCAGTGTTTGGGGCACCAGTTGGAAAGTGGTGGGTGACTATGCCACCGTCTGGGACACCGTGGCCACGGGAAGCTGTTGCTGTTGCTTAGGCAGAGAGGGCACTTTAGGTCGTTTTGGTCTATTCTTCAGCTGGGGACCCTCGTCAGCTGAAGATTTTCTTTTAGAGGACAAGCCCCATTTAGAAAGAAGGTTTCTGTTTTCAGTGGCGGCTTTGTCCACGACCTCTTTGACCACTTCACTTGGGAAGAGGTGTTTTCCCCAGATGTTAGAAGCTATCAGCTTCCTTGGTTTGTGTCTCACCGCAGCCAAGGCAAACACAAACTCTCTGCAAGCCCTTCGGGCTTTAATAAAGTATACAGGTCTTTTGTTACTGTCGCCAGATGGGCTTTGGCGAAGACCATGTACATGTCCGGGGTATCTGGAATGCTTGCCATTGTCTCCAGACCAGTCTGCAGAGACAAGGAAGCAGCAAGACTTTCTTTCGTCTCCTGTTCCCTACGCAGGAGAAAGTCCGACAGCTTGGGGAGGTCTTCGCCGAACTGTCGTCCGGCAATATCTGCCTCCAGCTTCCCAACTGTGAAGGTGTTGCGTACATCCATCCAGTCCGTATCGTCTGATGGGAAGGCAAGGGAGAAGGGTCTACACTCCTCCAGTGTAGGGCACGGTTTCCCTGCCTCAACTGCCTTGAGGCCTTTGTCCATAAAGGGAAAGGCACGTTTAGGATCAGCAATGAAGGACTGGTGCTTCTTGCTGAGAGCCGGCACCTTAGAGCTAGTAAAGGCCCTCTCTTTTAAGGTGGTGGTGTATAAGGCCTGAGCCTTAGAGAGTTCAAGGACAATAGTTTCCTTCGGCTCTGTTTCCTCTTTGGATGCAGGTTCCGTCCTGAGACGGACACAGCAATCCGGGTAGGCCCCTTTGCTGGGCCAGAACTCAATTCCCTCCACTGGGATAGGGCCCAGTTTTTCTGAGAGGAAGATCTTCCCCCCGACATGGGCATGTGCTCTGCGTACCTCCAGGGGTTAACGTCAGAGAAGGCGGGGAGATCTTTAACGTTTAGCTTCTTCAGGGCCAAACGTGTCGCAACTAGTTGATGCATCTCAGTCCGAAGAGAGGCCTCCTTCTCGGACGATTTCTTTTGGATGTCCTGCACCATGGACAGCAACGAGTGCAACGTACTCGTGATCGAATCTAGTTGGGGTGCAGTGGAGGAGGTCGAAGGCACCGGCTCATTCACTGTGGCCGATGATACCGAAATAGTTTCGGCTTTCTCGGTTTCTGTCTCAGGTGGGACGTCATCCGCCTGATCCAATTCCTCCACTAGGAGATTGTTCTCGGTCTCCTATTAGACAACTGACATGTTGTCTTCTAGCTGGATGCTCTCTAAGGCATCCGAAACTTCAGATTCTACCGGAATCTGAACCAGGGGAATCTCAGGTTGAGCCTGGGGAATAACTGCATCCGAAGATGCCCTAGGGAAAAGACAAGCCCTCATCTTTTTGTTAGGAAGGTATGGGCCAGAAGTGTTCTTCTGGAAACCTCTAACCCATTTATGCAGCATTTCCCTTGCTGCGTCCCTTGACTCAGAGGACTTTTGATCATCAAAAGCCTCTCTTACCAGTTTTTCACAAACGGTACATACCTGTGGGTCCCAGTACTTGAGAGCCCCCTTGGTGACTGCGCAGCAAGCATGGGCCTTGCACATGTCGTGGCCGCAGAAGTTCCTACTGCGGACCCTGCGAAAACTATTCCCGCACTCGGGATGCTCCTCCTGTAAAGAAAGGAAAAATCTATGAGTATTCGGTGAAATTCTCAAATTTCAGCATACATATAATATTTTATATTAGCTTGGATAGGGTAAGCTATAAATAGGAAAGACACCTACATGTGTCTCCTGTCCAGCCAATTGTTATGACCTCCTCCAATATTGAAAGTAGAATTATTAAGAATTTTTAGAGGAAGATGATATCCTTTGATATAAAGAATCTCTTAACACAATCTTCCAGTTTCAATATTGGGGATTAAGGACAATAATGGATCATAACCATTAAAGGAAGAGAGAATCACTCTCTTAAATGTGATGGTCTCACAATAGGCTGCCCAAGAAGCACCTTGTAGGTTGGAAAAAACTTAGGGGTACAGGACTGACTGTTTGGTAACAAGTTGCCCGTCCTGTCAGGCCTACCGGCACCTGCCGGACCTGCCGGCGTCTGCCGGACCTGCCGGCGTCTGCCAGGCCTGCCGGCGTCTGCCGGCACCTGCCGGCCTATTCTGGGCTATTGAAGGCAATTATTGTCTTCATAAAAGTGTGATACACCGCCGGCAACGGCTCTGCCGGCCGGCAGTGGCTCTGTTAACTGCCGGCGGCGGCGTTTCTGCCGGCCGGCCGGCCGGCAGCCGAGGATCCTTCCATCAAGGGGACCCGGCGACAGTCGGCGGCAGATGACCAGGTATGGGTGGCCGGCTGCCGGCCGGCAACTCAGCAGCCAGCAGTCAGTCCCTGAATGTCCATTGTCTTTGGGTTGTCGGTCAACTATGTTCCCAACAAGCGGCGGCAGGGCAACTGCCGGCCGGCACACAATGGACATGGCCCAGTATGAAAGTAAGAGAGAAAGAGAGGATGGAGGGAGGCAAGGGCTCAGCCTTGCCGGCCTGCATCCAGAATGAGGGTTCAAGTGGAAGAGGGAATTAAAATTCAGGCTTCCACCCAACCATATCCCAGTCATAAGGGCTATGGAAGGCAGTCCAAGGGAGGACTGAAGAACACTCTAAAGAATATGAGGGTACCCGCCGGTAGCAGGCCTAGCCAGCGGCAGACGGGGAACCTCAGGCCAGTCCTATAAGAACCCTAGGGTCAATGTAGAACGACGGCCAGGAGGGTGTTGGATCATTCAACACGAAAGAGATAGGGGGGAGGGGGTAGGTGTCCTACAGGTAAGGTAATGCCCGAAGACACTACCTAACCTAAAGGATTCTGGTCTCATGAAGTAACCTCAGGTAGGAGAAATCATTTCCCCAGGTTGGGTTAGTCAAGGGAGAAGGTGTCCGTAGGACACCATCTCACAGGAGAGCAGAATCTCGTACCAGAGACCTTAGGTAGTGAAGAAATCCTTTCTTCGGTCTAGGGTCTACCAGCACAGGACTATCTGCTAGGCCAAAGAAGGGGGAAATTGTCATACAAAACCCCCAAGTATGGCCTAGGAAGGTCTAGCCTCCTGAAAGAGCAGCTTAACCTGACATGGGAAATCATTTCACCAAGACAGGGAGATGCCTGATGTCCCGTTCTAAACTCAAAACCGACTCAGTGGTTAAGAGAAAGAAAACGGAACGTCTCAGTAAAACTTTGCCAGAACTCTGTTCACAGCAAAGAAAACTGAGAATAGCCTAGGCTAATCAGAGGGAAGGGGGATTGCTCTTAAATCTCCTAGGAGATTAGTATCGACTTAAAAGGTATAGGAGGTGTCAGTCTCCCCTTAAAAGGCAATACAAGAGCAATGGGGACATGTATGAAAGTATACTAAAGCCCCTAGGCTAGTAGCCTAGGAGCATTGAGAATCGTTCACCGAGACACTCTGTATACTATCTTGGAAGAGGAAAGCATAATTAAGTAATATCATAAATGTGTAAAATATTGCCTGTACTTCAATAAAACTTTACCAGGAAGGTTATATCATGCATGAAGTGTGTAGGTGCCTAGGCTAGGAAGCCTAGCACTCGTGAGGCTCGATCATAAATAGCCAAATCCACGACAACAATGACATAATATAAGAATCCCTAGCTAATTTTCTAAATAGCTAAAGTTATTAAAGCGAATAATGCCGGGAAAGGGTCGTTCTGGCTAACTAAATGTACAGAAAGAACGACCGCGTCCATGACGCCATTCGGCTAGCAACAGCTCTTGTTACGTTAATTACGATCTCAATCAAAAAGCAAAACTGGCAAGAGCTTACATTTACAGAAGATAAAGATATTACTTAACTTTCCAGAAGCTGATGAGGCTGGGGAAGACATCATAGCATCCAAAATACTCCAAAATAGCAAGAGAGAACGGGGAAAACACCAGTCAAACGAAGCTACGATAGAAAGAATGACGGTGGCGCCTCGCGGTGGCGGATTGGCGCACTATTTACAGAGCAGTAGGGAGCGTCGAGCGCGATGTCTCTGGAACGACTCCTTATTCTTGCCTCTCTTTCCCCTCGAAGTGAAAGCTCTATTGGGGGCGTAGACAGCCATGATATGTGTCAAGAATACGTCCTCTGATATTACGCGATATCCCTTCGTAAAATTTCAGGGGATATTCGCTACGTTCGAAGGAACCTCCATCACGACGACATGGCCTGAGCCCAAAAATGATACTACATTACGTGGTCATAAAGTCAGATACAAGAAAATTAACTCTTTTACTCATTTTACTGTAACTTAATTCTCAATTTTGAAAGTAAATTGTGTGCCCACTCAGATATTTTATCATAAATTATGTGGGACTAATAAAAATTTTGAACACAAGCCACGAAATAATTGGTACTGGCCGTCTAAAATTCTCTCAAAATAATATTTCAGCAAAATACGTGAATGGGTAATAATACACTGCCAATAACCATAAAGTTATAAAATGGGAGGAGCATCAGTTTAAGAATGAAATCCTAAACAAATCTAACTATGGTCTAGTTAAATTACTTAAAAACTTATGCAATGAAATGTAAACTGACACATTCAGGAACTACTTACGTTTTAAATTCAAAACTCTGAAATGTGTCTTCTTAAGTAACTTTGCAGTTCTGCTCCTTTGCACCAGAGGCGAATCAGCAATATGCAATGGTTAGACTGGAAATGTAAAAACAAAATTTGTATTATTTAACAGCAATTGGTAACCGTCAGCGGAGCTTTATTTCAATTTCAAAAATATTCGGACCATAATCTCAGACTTATAAGAAATAATTTCCCGTTTAGATTTACCTATCATCTTTTGTTGCCGGCTTCTTTTCCCAGGACCTGCTTGTTTGTCTCTCTTCACCGCTGTCACTTCATGTGAGATTGCAAACGTGCAAGATTTTCACGTCTTCGCCGGGACTGATTACTCCGAGATAATACTGATCTAACTAACCTAACTGACCGAAACTTATTTGATTCTAAGATTGCCTTCCTCTGAATTGACTCTCTAGGATAAACTGTCGAATACTAAGTCCTATCTCCTATTTCAAACGTCCTTTGTTAGGTTAGGTTAGGTTATATTTGCCCTGTATTGCCAGACAAATAGGGAAAAGAAAACCCCAAGCACTAAGAAATAGTCCTGCCAACCAGACAGACACTCTTTCCTAGGCTAGGCTAGGTTAGGTTAGGTGATCAATCACTAAGAAATTATCCAACCAATCAGACACTTTCCTAGGTTAGGTTAGATTAGGTTTGCCCTATTTTGCAAGACAAATAGAGTAAAGATAACCCCAAACATTAACAAATGGTCCAATCAACCAGTCAAACACACTTTCTTCTCTCATCGGTTGCGAAATTTGGACTTCCGTCTTTCGCTAAGAGGGAAAGTTCCCTGAGAAGGTTACATAGACCTGTCACCTGACTATCTAATTATAGAGAACTTCACGGAGACATAAAAAAAACCGCCGCAACACATCAAATTCGCTATATATAAAAAAAATATTGGCCCCTTACCTTTTGATGTCATCGGACATCACATTGGAGATCCAAAGCTATCCATAAATCAAGAGAGATATTTAGATAAATTAAATGGCATTTATAATTTTAAGAAAACTACACATGAATTGTGAAGCTATTTCATTTGCAATTGGATCTATGGATGAGACCAAAACCTCTTGTTCAAGACATCTTTTTTTTACTTTACAAAATGGTGAAAAAAAAATCTTAAACATTAGATTCCTAATTTCTTAAGCAAATCTCTTTTGGGATTATGGATAACTGCTTAATACAAGGTGCTAATGGAACTCGGAAGGTTAATACATAAAGAGAAAAAGACATATTTGAAAGGCATCTACAATATCAAGCACATGTAATGTTATGAACAGATTTATATAATAGAAAGCATGGCATGGCAAATCAATAATCACAACCAAATGTGTCAGATACAAAAATCATAAGATAAAATGGCATGATAAAACAACCTAATAACAAGGCATAAATTCAAAATTCACAGATTACATACATGAAAATATCAACAATACAAAATAAAAAATGTCAAAAATTGCCTTACTAAATCAAAAACTACTTCATCAGAACAATGAATGATTAATAATCATCTGGCATCATAACATCTATGGTCACTGATGCCACTTCAGAATAAAAACAACATTACAGATTATGTTTGTAAAACCCTGAAATATAAAAAAATAAATCCAACACCCTACTCGGTAAAACTATGATAATGGGTTTGCAGGTTTTACACAAAAAAAAAAAAAAAAAAATCCTATGAAAATCATGTCTGATTGAATCAACAATTATGTTTTTATAAAGTTCTACAAGAGAGAACTTTATGATTAGGCATTTGTCCAATTATACAGGATAAAAAGTATGAAAAATCTGTGAAATAAAATCATATATAGGAGTTTGTAAATTTCCATGAAACAAAACATAAGAATTATTTAAGATTACAAATTAGCAATAAATACAGAGAAAATACATTTGACAGCGCATGATCACATTTTTTATATTAAGCCAATAGGTAAGATAATTTTAATCTCTATAATCTATTGAATCATTTTAAATTAGTCTGTAAAACAACATTTTACGAAAAAACTAGATACCAAAATTCCTCTTGAAATGAAAGTAAATTTTATTCTTCTAAATCCATAAAGCGACATCCCAAAGGTCAATGAATTTTTAAGTTATAAGATACTACTGAAGGTGATGGAGATATTATCAATACAAAATGTTTGGATCATATTAAGCAACTTAATTTACCAGTGGTATTCAAGAGACTCGTCGTAATAACTATCTATCGAAAAAAAAAAAATATGTGAAAGTTCTAGATTCGACTTTGTACAAATGACCATACGCATCTAAACATGAGTTCCATTAGCACACTAGTAAAAAGCTCACTTACCTGACAGCCTCATCTGTAAAGAAAAAATATATATATTAATGAGTGCTCATATTACATTTAACATTTGATAAACTCTGGCTACTCAATCTACTTCAACGGATAAAAAATAAGATACGTTTAGGCCTACTGTACTAACTAGTTAGTAATCTTACAGTCTAGACCTAGAGGAAAATATTTGTCATCTAATTAACTTGAATGTTCAAATTCATTATAAGCTTGTGATTGCAATCTCACCGATAAAGTAAATTGTTCATTATTTGATAACTGGACATTAATAACACGAAATCAATTTCCAAACACAAAGCAACAAAGTTTACACATGTAAAATCACAATTTACCTACGTAGTTCACAAAAGGACGTGGTGCAGTATTTTCTAAGGGGCCAGCCAGATACGAAGATTCAACGTTAAAAACATTAATGTTTTGTAAATTCGTATTCCTACTGATTTTCGGTGTCAACCCAATCTAAACAATTCCTCTACCACGAAGGCAATGTCAAGTTCGTTTTTTAGGACAACCTAAAACATACAAATATCTTTCCAGATAAAAAAAAAATAAATAAAAAAAAACATAACGGTCTTGAGAATTTGTACGTTGTTTTATAGATAAGTCATATTCATCATTACCAGAGGTATAGTCATGTGTTTAATCATTTCGAGAGTAGTTATCTTTTCCTAGGGTTGAAGAAGCATACTATTATTTTCTTAAACTAATCCATTCCATTCACTTTTAGGAATTTCCAGAAACATTTGTATAATAAATATCTATTACTTCCAGAATAAATAAAGTAATTGAAACCTGATAAAAACAAACTTGAATGACTTTAGATAATTTTAAATGGGCATAAAATATAGGCATAATGCTTAATAAAACTTGACAGGACGAATCCTAGATATTCCAAACGCATACTATCGTATTAATACACAACTAAATATTGTATCTGAAATATTTAAAATATCTCACCCGATAATTTACAATCATTCATTTTCAATACAACGAACGAAAAATAAGTATCTCGCATAAAAAGGCCAACAGGTGGCATAAAAACCATCTTATGAGCTATCCTTTATAAGCGTTTACTCTCGTAATACACTTTACCGTTGTTATCCACACACCTTGTTTAATTCGTTATCCTAACAGTATTTTTAAACTATTATTCCATGGAGTTCGATGTACCATTCAAATGTTTGACATTAACCTATGGCAATAGTCATCAGTTGGACGTCATTTGCTTATTTGTGTAGGCCTATGTATATCATGTCCTCTGGAGGATCCCATATCGAAATTACCCTGCATTTTAATGATGATCAAGTATTGATCATGTAAACTTATCCACAAAACTTGGCTTTCAAAACGCACCACGCTGCAACTTTACTATAAAGAATTAAAACTTTCTTTTTTCAGTTCCCCAACCTCCAGAGTCCTGGCATGCTGACAAATTCTACCCTTGAATTTGGTATACTACAATAAATTCAGACATTATTACAATATATCCAATTGAAGATCTTGCTATTTTCACGCAAACCAAAATAGTACTGTGTCGTGAGCAACTTGATATCCAAAGCCAACCGAGATAACTCATTTCAAATAAATATTCAAATCGCCAATCACCAGATTCTGCGGCTAATCTTCAAAAGATTAGCCTAAAAAAGGTGGGGGGGGGGGCAACTTTTGTCTCCACTGCACGATGTCGGCGGCGAGCTTAAGGATAAACGTGACGATAACATCTACGGATGAACCAAAATCAGGAAATAAAACAATAACAAAAACAATTTGTTCACTCAAAATCCTCACTCATTGAAGCAACCTTCCTCAACCCGAGATAATACACATCTTGTGATGCGTCTAAGGTCTATACCTATTCTAAAGACCTAGCGTCTATCTATACAGCCCAGTTACGGCAAAAGCATTTTTGTAGAGAGAGAGAGAGAGAGAGAGAGAGAGAGAGAGAGAGAGAGAGAGAGAGAGAGATGGGACTTATTACAAGACTTAAATCAGTCTTCACATGCAAAGGACTAGGCTTAGTCTGTATTGCAGCTGTCCACACAATCCATAAGAAACATTTTCGTCACATGTGATTTTCACCACTTTCTTAACTAATATCCAACTAGATACTAAAGGAAATCATCTCCATATGAAGGAACGTAACCATTACAGCGCACTGAATACGCACCAATTCGCTTTCCTTCTACAAATAAAATATCCGCAAAGTAAACATTTTGAAAAATTCATCTTCCCATTCTAAACTCCAGTGACATATGAAAATGGCAATTTCAAAAAATTATCATTCTAAAACATCAATTACCTGATTGAAGATGGAAATAACTCTTACATAAACATTGTACCATTTAATACTGTAATCAATTCCTAACCAAACAGTTCTACCGTACTGGGCTGCTTTGCCCCATTAAGTCTTTACACATTGTGGCATTCAACTTTTTCACAAGAGTTGGACCTTACCTTGTCAAAATAATTTAGTGAAAATTTTCTTCAGTTATCCAACAAAGAAACAGATTCATCGTTTGAAATGCCACTCCCAATGTTTCATGCATAAGGAGTTTTATACCAATACCGCAAAAGGCTGACATTACCTAGCTTCGCGAGGCAAATCTTTACCACTAGGATATTCTTTACGGAATGATATGAGATTTTAAAGCACTTTGAAATTATATAAGAGAGTGTTTTATAACCGTTTACTTAATGAGATTGTTTTATAACCCATACCTACCAATGGCCGTTGATTCCGCGGTGGGTTTGCTTAGATTGACTGGTGGCTTGCAAGTCTCATGGTACTGCACGACACAGCCTGAAAAGATTAGATTGATTATATTACTTTCAGAAAAGCAAGTAACATAGCAAGTAAACACAATACACCTACAAACACTAAACATGAAAAATTGTCAAAATATCCAAAGAAATTCTAAAAATTTAAAAAGAAACCAAAAATTTAAACCACACAGAACGAAGTCTTCCTAGGAATATTTGAAGTAAATAAATTAACTTGAAGATGACTTTCCATAAACATCATCATTAAGCGGTATTCTCCTAACAGGAAAGAAGCCCAAACAAAGGTCACCACTGTACAAATGCTTCAGCGTCTTAATCGTAAATGAACTTTGAGCAAATAACTTCCTCACTAGCAGAATCACAAAACCACACAGAAGCGCACCAAAACTTTTTGACAACCACTCTCACCTTACAGATTATTACTGCTCTTATTTCCAATATTTTCACAGCTTCACACCAACCGTTTCTAGGTCACCCTCTACTCCTCCCTCAATCCCTTCCTTTTTTCGGGGCTAGTGGCCCCGAGTCAGAGCCCCCGGTCGGAGGTGCTGCCCGGTCAATCTGTGTGTGTGTGTAGGGGGGGGGAGGAGCTTCCGATGACAGCTCTACTTAGAGAAATTCCTCAAACAAACGAAAAAAAAAATCCCTTCTCTAACCACCCACTGTGCATTCTTTCCAAATGACCGAAGGAAAAGGATTAACTGCGACCATGGTAATAATGATGGGCTGGCGAAAACCGTTATTAATTATCCAAAGACTGATTTCACTTCTAGATATAAGACTACATTAATACACAATTGAATATATTCTTCTGCAGATGGCATTTCAGAACTATGTGCAATGGTGGTTCATCCTGTATTTCACTTTTGTTTATAAATCTGTCATAATAGTTAATAAAATTTAAAAGAAAAAATATGCTGACAGTAAAAAAAATATGCACAAAACCGTCAGCCAAGCATTTCAGATAAACATGCAATACTTGATGTCTAGTATTCATATTTCCATTTACCTTTAACAAAATATATAACTAGTATGTAAGGACACCTTTTCAATTTGCTGTAACCAAAAAATCTTAATGAGGAGTAACTGGAAAATTAAATGATGATAATCACTATTCACCAGCGGTGTACAAATTAGAAGAGCTCTACTGGCACGTCTCACGGCACAAGGCCTATGCAGTTAAAATCAATTCTCTGATGGGCTCAAATTTCAAACTGCTATGTTTTCTATAATCTACGACAGTAAGATAAGATAATATAAGCAGAACAATGAGGTGTGCCATTATAAAAAAAAAATAACTTTTCTTAAAACAAAGATATATTGCAGAAGGCTACGCTAAAATATTGGTGATAGGTTTATCAATATTAGCACCCACTTATCAAGATGTCACAGAATTTATCAGAAAAAAATAAAAAGGAAATTGCTTTTCAAAACTGAGGCACCGTAGGCCTATAGCAATCCCCTACCAAAACGGCCAGGGGAGGTAAAAAGCATTCAAGTTAAGGAGCGTGAGAAATGTTTTCACATTTTTACATGATCATATAAAAAAGTGTAATGTGACATTCAACCGTTGAAAATATATAAAAACAAAGTTAACATGTTGGACACTCGCCAAGCATCGATGCAACGTTTATAAATACTGCTTGTAAATAAGAATAAATATCGAAGCATTCTGCGATTCACTTTGTATGAAATATCACTACACATTTTGTATCTTAATTGTAATACCCAGTTGTAACAGATTTAACCAACAATACTGCTATGTAATAACTTACATCATAAATAAAAATGTTAGGCATAAAAATCCTACAAGGCGCAATTTCAATATTTGCGACTTAATAATGGCATCTGTAATATGTGCCAGGAACTACTTACCTATATACATATATACGTACACTTATAGACAAAGTATCCTCACATTGAAACTGTTATGTATATACCATCGATGAGGCATGTTTTTTTTTTTTTTTTGGCAACAATCGAGTTACCGATTCAACTATGCTTAACAATTAGAGAAAAAATTATCACAATCATCACTCGACCAATTTCATTGATTTGGTACAAAGTATAACACTTTGATACGAGAAACAAGCTTTGTTCTAGTTATATTTTCAGTTATGTTAAACTCACTGCTTATGTGAAGCAAAGCTAAACATATTTGTCTGCTGGAATTTCGACATAAATTAATATAATTTGGCAAAATGGGCTACAGTAATCACAATCACAGGCCTGTTTTAGTTATAAGTCGTCACTCACCACCCGAGCCAGGCAATCTCACTTGCCGAATAACTTTCACCATCTCCCAGCAAGTATCAGCCTATCTTTAAAAATATCTCAAATCCTCATTGCTGACCAAATGAAGACTTGCTTCCTCTGTCCGTCGTCGATGTTCATACTAAACCATCATTCACTTGAACCAAACCCTACTATTGAATTGGGGTATAAGGCCTAACACTAGGACCCGGGAGGCCATTCTACTCCCCCAGCAATTTTAACAGCCTAATAAAGTCATAAAAGGCCAAATTACCGGTAAACATACGGTAAAAAGCAACCTTGGGTGATTCAATTTCATCGGTCTCAAAATGGTTGAACTTTGTGAAATATAATTCAAAGAAGATTATTGTCAATTAAGACGATGGAGATTTACAAGCCCGATGAGTCAAACCTGTCATAAAGGGATAATTTAATATTTTGTCAAAATCACATGGAGAACTGAAACCAATACAGTAGTTCCTTCACATGAAATATTGACAGTTCACATTACGGTAAAAACCATATCCAAGTAATTCGCTTCATTAATAGAGACCTAACTGAATGATGAGAACAGAGATATCTATAAGAAAATAACAATTGAAAGTTTGACATTAATGTCGAAAACATTTGTCTGTCTCTGTACAAGGAGAGCAAAAGTGTCAGTTAAGGTCACACGTTCAATTACTTCACTTACCATAATAAAGATTATCATCTCTAAATTTAAGAATACGATATTCCAGGAATACCTGTATCTGGGTCCATCGAAATTTGATTACCGATTTACACTTTGAAATTTACTGGTAGGGGAAAGAAGTTTCACATGAAATGCATACAATGGAAGGGTCTCCACGTAATAATGGTCTGATAGGACCGAATTAACCTCTCCCCATTCAACAATTTAACTTGCATGTTACAAATATAATTATACCTACGGAGTTGTGCACAAGCACATAATGTGTCATTGCCGAACTCTCAATGGCTAATTAATTAGGTTTGGCCTAGGCCTATGGTTGCCTACAGCAATGGCTAAGAAACTTTTAAGTTCATGGCCTACCGCAAGGTTAACATAGAAACATATTATCCCCATCAATCATTATACGAATAATCTAACATATTAAGACGATAAAAGTTAAAAATGACTCGCGTGTTCACGAAAACTGGTTTACTTAACCCACCTTACTGATTAGTACGGCCATAACTTTTATATTGGTCAAGAATTAAGTGGAATAAAATCCCAGTTTTCAGTATCACATTAAGTACTCAAATCATTAGCAACACTACCATGGGGGTTGTTAGATGCAGCGTTTCACAGAAAATCTTGGTTACTTACCAGATCACGGAACTCTGAAAAATAATGGCGAAGGATGACTGGCGAAGTACGATACGATCCAGCCTAACCTTTAGCTTGCGTTCCTTATATACGGCTTGACCATTCTATATGGGCAGATTAAACAGTCATTACAAACAGCAACATACTTACACAAGTGTTGTATGATTCCTAGCACGTGGATGTTAATAATAACCCCATTCCAATCGTCAACATGTGGGGATTCGCGACCGTTGCACTGAAGCACTTGCTATTTGGTTCCAGTAATGTTACTTACCATTTGGCTGCGGGGCTCATTTTCCAATACTGACCGAGCTACTCTTTTAATTAATTTTACTTGTTCAAATCCATTTTCATGAATCATAAATTTGGCTGGTAATATTTATGTTTATTTATGTTTCTTTTATATTGCAGTTTATGTAAAGATTATTTGTTTTCCTTACATTCTTACTTTAAATTAAAAATATATATATTCTTTAAAGACTAGTAGAGTTCTCTTGCTTAGGAGTACACTCGGGACACTAGTTTATCTTTCTCTTCCTCGTATGTTCTTAATGTTTTATAGTTTATAAACGAAAGATCTGTTTTAATGTTATTACTCCTCTCAAAATATTTTATTAAATCGTTCAGTACTTCTCTTGTTGTTTATTTACATACTTATTTATTCTCCTCATTGGATTATTTTTCCTTGTTGGAGCCCTTGGACTTACAGCATCCTGCTTTTTAAGGATTGTAGCTTAGCTAATAATAATAATAATAATAATAATAATAATAATAATAATAATAATAATAATAATATAACTTTATCTAAGCAGTTTACTTTAAAACCCCACAAGTGAGCCGAGAGTGGTTTCTACAAGATTAGAAATAACAGAATATTATTGGAGGACTTAGAGATGTTAATTGACATATTGAATACAGTTTTATGTTAATGTGGCCTCCACATTTCATGAAATATCCATTAATTCATCTTCTTCATTTCTTACTTTTGTTGTTATAAAGTAGTTGCTGTTGATGTTGCTGTTCATTCCGTGTACATTTGCCTTCGCATAGACCCATTTTCTATTTTTCATTTTGATCAGTAAAGTTATCAAGAGAAAGCTTTGCCTTTTTTCGAAATCAAAACAGGCACCTAGGATGAATAGCAGCAATAACAACAGTTAATCTTGAATGAAACCCAGAAAGAGTAAAACTTCCACAACACTGGACGCTTCTTGCCACACCTATGCAGAAGAACCATCAGCAGTATTTTGAACTCCACTACACACTGCACCATTCATCGTTATCTTGAATACATCCTTACGCTTCCTGGATTCCGAAGTCCCTATTGTGTCCTCCTTGCCATCTTTCTTGCCATGTCCAGAACCTCCTCTCCTATTAGGCCTACATCTAGCCACTTTTGAGTTATACTATCTCCCATCCTTTACACGTGACTGAACCACTTCCGAAATACTCAGGTCCAGTTTTAAGCTGAAAAAAATAGATTCACATTCTAGACCTATGATTCCCATCATACTGTTCTAAAGAAACAAATAATCTCAAGAGCTTCAACTTTTTTTCTTCAGTTAGCATTCAACAGTCACATTTGATTTCCGTAAAAGAGTTGGTTCAACAATCATTTCCATTTTTTCCACATTATCTTACAAAGATAATTCAATTCGCTTCCCAATCTTTGGAAAACATTCTGCTGCCTTTATCACCTCTTCTCTCACCTTGCCCTCAACTGTTATATTTCGTCCATAACATTCATACAAAATCATCCAAATCTAACCTTCGCCAACTTGGTTGCTACGAAGGTTATGATTTGATATGTGTGTATTTCGTATGTCTGTCTGTGTGTTTGTAATTCGCACAACTCAAAAACTATTTCGACCAAATCTCATAAAATTTGCAGGGATGATTGGCCATGATTAGATTTTGGGAGTGATTGGGTCAAAGGTCAAGGTCAGGTAACGAAGAAGTCAAAATTGTCTATTTGCTATATTGTGGTAAAATTTTATCTGATTTGTATGAAATTAGTGCCAAAATGTGTATGATTCAATTATCTATCTTGTGATTTGAAAGTGATTGGGTCAAAGGTCAATGTCAAAAACGTATTTTGCTATATAATGGTCAATTTTTATCCAATTTGCATGAAACTGGTCCCAAAATGTGCATAATTCAATTGTCTACCTTGGGATATATAACATGATTATTGTCAAGGTTACATAACGGTAAAAAATTTATTTTTGCTGTATCATGGGCAAATCTCATGATATTTGGTGGGATGATTGGCCATGCTCGAAGGACAAATTGATTAGATTTTAGGAGTAATTGGGTCAAGGTCACAAAAATGTCAGAACGTCTTTATGCTATATTGTGGTTAATTTTCATCCAATTTGCATGAAACTAGTGCCGAAATGTGGATATTTCAATTGCTTATATTGTGATATACAACAGGATAACAAATTCAAATGACAGATGTGTTTCGGGATCAAATACCCACAATATCATCAGTTTCCTTGGTGGCAAAAGTGGCGGTGGCTAAGGTATAGGCTATGCTCTACTGAGTGGCCTTTCTATTATTATTATTATTATTATTATTATTATTATTATTATTATTATTATTATTATTATTATTATTATTATTATTATTAGCTAAGTTATAATCATGGTTGGAAAATCAGAATGCTATAATGCCAAGGACTCCAACAGGTTTCCATTTATTCCACCTACTTTAAGTTTCTCAACTCGTTTTCAACTTCTTGGTAAATCTTCCTCAGTCACTTCATTTTGGCTGTTAAGTCCATACATATTTGTGAAAGTAGGTGCCAAAACAATAACTCCAAATGAATGACCAATACCGATTTCTCAATTCAAGTCAGGGATCAACAGCAGAGTTCTCTCATAAGAAAGTACAGTACGAGCATATATCAATCTACCGCACGTGTTTCATACACGACCATACACTTTAATGCTAATGCTTCTTTATGTCTCACTCCCTCCCACAATTATAATAGAAAAACCTGTTTAAGCTTGTCATCAAATGTCTCATACTGTTTGAATTTTTGTGGCATTGTTGCTCTCAACTGTTGGTATATAAGCTCGTTATCTGTTGAATAAACCTCACATTCACCTCGCCTCTCTCTAGCTTCTTAATTCACTTACTGTTGTTGCTACTTAAAATTGGTCCTTCGTTCTTATTTACCTTTTTCTCTCTTTTATTTTATTTTATATCTTGGCTCCAGCAGTTTATTCCCGTGATTTGTCTCTTCCTTTCGTCTTCATTTCTCTTTATGTATGTGAGAAGCTCTCTCCCCTTTCTTAGGGATTTCTCCAGTTATATCACCTGTGATTCTAATGCTGGGATCACACATTCAAGTATCTTGCTCCCATTTTCTTCCATAAGATGATTTAAAGGTAGTTGGCAACCAAACACGTCAAACTTTAGGGCTTGCTAAGTAACACCGGGGGTGATGGGACGTATGACGCCTTTGATGACGCCTCGTTTTTTGG
>NC_090728.1:158082923-158085423 GCF_036898095.1 Palaemon carinicauda | reverse complement strand
GGAAGACTCCAAATATGTTAATTCAAGATTTTCTAGTACAGTAATACTAATTGTGGCAGGAGTGAAACTTGTGATCATGATTGCATGTGGTCCAGTGATGGAAAAGAATGGAAGAAATTATCTTAATCTGCGTCTGTCTAAATTTGGCGAACACCTATGCAGGTAGTAGGTAGTAGGTTGGCCAGGGCACCTGCCTCCCGTTGAGATACTACCACTAGAGAGTTATTGGGTCCCTTTACTGGTCAGACAGTACTAAAATGGGTCCTTCTTTCTGTTTACGGTTCATTTTCCCTTTGCCTACACATACATCGAATTGTCTGGCATATTCTTTGTAGATTCTCCTCTGTCCTCATACACCTGACCACATTGAGATTATCAAACAGTTCCTCTTCACTCAAGAGGTTAAGTACTGCAATATAATTGATCAGTGGCTACTTTCCTCTTGGTAAGGGTAGAAGAGACTCTTTAGCTTGGTAAGCAGCTCTTCTTGGAGAATGACACTCCAAAATCAAACCATTGTTCTCTAGTCTTTGGTAGTGCCATAGCCTCTATACCATAGTCTTCCACTGTCTTGGGGCAGAGTTCTCTTGCTTGAAGATACACTCGGGCACACTATTCTATCTATTTAGCTTCCTCTTATTTTGTTTAAGTTTTTATAGTTTATATATAAAATATCTATTTTAATGTTACTCTTCTTGAAATATTTCATTTTCATTACATCTTTTATTTCCTGGTTTCCTTTCCTCACTGGGCTATTTTCCCTGTTGGAGCCCCTGCGCTTATAGCATCCTGCTTTTCCAACTAGGGTTGTAACTTTGGAAGTAATAATAATAATAATAATAATAATAATAATAATAATGATAAAAATAATAATAATAATATTAACAATAATAATAATGATAATAATAATTGGAAATGTTGGTTGTGCCAGGAGATTAGAATGAAAGCTAAGTGGTAGATAAAGAGATGGCGTTGTTGGTAAGTATGGAGTTCTACTCAGAGACATGGAAAATAAATGGTGGAATGACCGTGCAAAAGAAACTCAATCATACGGAGATGCAAATGATCAACATAGTTTCTACAACTCTATTAAAATTTTATATGGCCCAACGAAAAGTAGTATAACTCCTGTTCGCTCTCTAGAAGGAAACATCCTAAAAAACAAACAGGAGATAATAGATCGCTGGGCAAAACATTTCAGCTTGATCCTTAAGCAACGAAATCCTGTAGAGCCTAATATCCTCATCAACATCCCTGATGTCCCTCACTCAGAAATCCTAGATACCAACCCCACTTTCCCAGAAACTATACAAGCCATAAGGGCCATGAAAAACAACAAAAGCCCCGGCCCTGATGGTCTACCAGCTGAACTATTTAAGGAGGGGGCCTACTTACTCCATCAACATCTCCACAACCTTATTCTCTCTATTTGGAACATGGAAGAAGTCCCCCATGAGTGGCTTGTCTCAGACATTGTCACCATCTACAAACGTAAAGGGGATCGTTCCCTCTGTGACAATAGCAGAGGCATCACCTTGCTCGGCGTTGCAAGTAAAATCCTGGCAAGAATAATGCTTGCAAGACTTGCAAACACATTTCAGAAAATGTACTACCAGAGACGCAATGTGGCTTTTGTAAAGAACGCAGCAATTGTGACATGATATTCGTGGCCCGACAACTACAAGAGAAATGCCATGAGAAAAACCGTGATCTTCACATAGCCTTTATCGATCTAACAAAGCCTTCGACACAGTGAACAGAGACCTTTTATGGACTGCTCTCTCTAAATTTGGAGTACCTCCGAAATTCCTTAACATTATAAGAAACTTACACAATGATATGCAAGCCTGTGTAAGTATGGGTGGTAGTAAATCACAACTTTTCAGGGTAGCAACTGGAGTAAAACAAGGATGGTTCCTGGCTCCAGTGATATTCAACATCTACCTCACTGCAGTCACCCTCCTGAGCCACCAACAAGTCAACGAAGAAGATCAATTGAAAGTGCAGTTTCGACTAGATGGAAACTTATTCAACCTTAGGTGCCTCCAGTCTGTGACAAAAACAACAATGACACACCTAATGGAACTCCAATATGCAGATGATTGCGCTCTAGTGGCTCACTCACCAGATGCCCTCCAACGCAGACTTACCATTGTCTCATCAATTAACCGAACCATGGGGCTCAAAGTTAACATCAACAAAACTGAAATCCTATCCCAGCAAATAATTGCAGGAGATCCCCCAGTATTTCATCTGAATGGGGAAGCCATCAAACAAGCTGATAGCTTCATCTACCTTGGAAGCATCTTCACTAAAAAACACAATATTGATGAGGAAATAGTTGCCCGGATAAATCATGCCTCCACATCTTTCGGCCGACTCAGGTCCAGAATCTTCCTAAATCACCACCTCAAGACAGAAACAAAAGTAGCTGTGTACAGAGCTGTCTGCATGTCCACCTTGCTATATGGAGCAGAATCCTGGACGGCTTACCGTCGAC